>NC_086451.1:364205509-364263093 GCF_028390025.1 Pseudophryne corroboree
TCGGTGGATTTGAAATATCTTACATGGAAAGTAACCATGCTACTGGCCCTGGCTTCAGCCAGGAGAGTGTCAGAATTGGCGGCTTTATCGTATAAAAGCCCATATCTGATTTTCCATTCGGACAGGGCAGAACTGCGGACGCGTCCTCAGTTTCTGCCTAAGGTGGTTTCAGCGTTTCACCTGAACCAGCCTATTGTGGTGCCTGCGGCTACTAGCGATTTGGAGGATTCCAAGTTGCTGGACGTTGTCAGGGCATTGAAAATATATATTTCAAGGACGGCTGGAGTCAGAAAATCTGACTCGCTGTTTATACTGTATGCAGTGGCGTAAGTTCATCCTAGACGCCCGGAGGCAATATAAATACAGGTGCCCCCCTATATAGAGGCAAAAAAAAAAAAAATATATATATATATATATACATATACACACACCACACCAATATTGATCCTGCAGGCTATATATATATTTATATATATATCCTGCCATTCTTTGCAAGCATAATGGCGTATGCATGAAGAAATTTCCAAAGGACAGCTCTTGCGGTGAGAGCTATTCTTTGCCATGATACAGTAGAACTTCCCGGTGTATGATCCGGAGTCCTATCTGTGCATGCGTGGGCTGATGCGCCCCACTGGGGGGTGCTGGGAGGGGTCCAATGGGAAATGTGATAGAAGCCCATCTAAAGATGGTGTTGCCCACCGCATCCAAGCCCTGGGGTCTAGGCTTGGTGGATAAGTAGTAAGCAGCCAAACCTCTGAAAACTGCATTTTTGGAGGTTTGGCTGCATTTTTAACCTTGTGCTAATGATACATCCCAGCAGACCAGTGCCAGTTTAGGGTCCACATGGGCCTGGAGCTGAAAGTGAGTCTATTATGTGACCGATACTGCGGGTGGGGAGGCAATCATTTTGCTGGCTGTCGGGATTCCTAGCGGTCAGGATACCGACACCAGAATACCATCTCACAGGTCTTATTCCCATTCGTGGGTGTCCACAACACCAATAGAGTGGGATGGGAACCACCGAGACCACTGCGTTGCGAGCACAACAAGCAAGGGCCTTCATTGCGCACGCCGCCTGCCAGCATTCTGACTGACGGGATGCTGCTGTCAGGATGCTGATAGACGGCATCCCGTCTGTCGGTAAAACATATGTATTCCCTGCGGGAGGACAATTAATTATGGGAGGAAGATGGGGAGGGATGGTCGCGGGCGGGCAGAAGGACTTGGCAAATGGGGGGGGGGGGCAGATGGAGTAACAGAGGTCTGGAGGACGGGATGAGGCAGAATGGGGGTCATTGTATATATGACAAAAATGCAGATTCATTAAACGGGCATTGAAACGTTGCACTACTTCAATTGGTGTCAGTGTGCAAATCATTGGAGTGCCGCACCACCTCTATTTTGCTAAACTACTTTGCTGTGAGGGCACCCAATGTATTAGTCTATTATGTGGCTGTGCCAGACCCCTACCTCTATCTATATATACAAACATACATACAGTATACTGGCAGTGCACTTATACAGGGAGAAAGGGAGCATAGATGGATACCTTGTGTAGTGAAAGAAGGCTCTTCTCTCCTCCCCAATTACCGGAGGCAGAGCGCAATTAGGAAGTGGAATCCAAGGCAAGCGTGGTACCAGCTCTTAAACACCGCCTCGCACGTGTGTCCATCCATCCCGTCCCCCCCTTCCCCACAGCAGCGGGGCAACGGTAGCAGCAGCTCCTCTCCTACCTCCCACAGCAGGCGCGCACCAGCGCACTCTCCTGGGGTTTGCGCTGTAGTGGCGGCTTACAGGAATGAGTCAGTTCAGTGACGTAACTAGAAATTTTTCTCCCCCAAGCCAAAAAATGATTCCCCCCCCCCCACCTCCATAATTGGCAGTATAGAGTGTGTGGCTTCGTTGGGATGGGCGTGGCTTACCATAAAGGGGCGTGACATTGCAGGAAAAGACTGCGTTATACCCCAGTTTTCCAACCTGCACGCCCAGACGGGAAAGAAAAATAATCCTGATTCATGCCCCTTACATTATTTGTAATTTTTCCTCCTTATAGTAATGCCCAGTATACATTATGCCACATACTGCAGTGGCCCTTAGACATTATGCCACACACAATAATGCACATGACACAATATGCACACACCATAATGCCCCCGACACATTATGCCACACACCGTAATGCCCCCGACACATTATGACAGGAATCGCAATGCCCGTTATACATTATGCTACACACTGCAATGCCCCTGATACATTATACCACACACCGTAATGCCTGTGACACATTATGACAGGAATCACAATGCCCGTTATACATTATGCTACACACTGCAATGCCCTTGATACATTATAGCACATACAATGTCTTTGACACAGTATAACACACACCACAATGAGCCTGAGACATTATACCACATATCACAATGCCCGCGATATAGTATACCATACACCGTAATGCCCGACACATTATGACACACACCGCAATGTCCGTGATACATTATGCCACACACCGTAATGCCCATTATACATTAAGTTCTACAGTAAGGCTTCTAATTACTTTTAAATTACCTGCTCGTTGCCAGGGGTTTCATGCTCTTGGTTCCATGCACGGTGCCAAGGGTTTTCATGCTCAGGGTGTCATGCTTGTTGCCAGGGGTTTCATGCACTGGGTGTCATGTTCGTTGCCAGCGGTTTCATGCTCTTGGTTCCATGCACGGTGCCAGGGGTTTTCATGCTCAGGGTGTCATGCTCGTTGCCAGGGGTTTCATGCACTGGGTGTCATGCTCGTTGCCAGCGGTTCCATGCACGGTGCCAGGGGTTTTCATGCTCAGGGTGTCATGCTCGTTGCCAGGGGGTTCATGCACTGGGTGTCATGCTCGTTGCTAGGGGGTAGTGCTTGTTGCTAGGGCCGTGCTCCCAGTGCCACATATGCCCCCAGTGCCAGATATTCCCCCACAGTGTCAGGTATATGCCTCCAGTGCCAGGTACATGCCCCCAGTGCCAAATATACCCCCCCCAGTGCCACATATGCCCCCTCAGTGCCTGCTCCCCCCAGTGCCAAATATTCCACCACAGTGCCACATATGCCCCCTCAGTGCCTACTCCCCCACAGTGCCAGCAATATGCCCCCAGTGCCAGATATTCCTCCACAGTGCCAGGCATATGCCCCCAGTGCCAGATATTCCCCCACAGTGCCAGGTATATGCCCCCAGTGCCAGATATTCCCCCACAGTGCTAGGTGTATGCCCCCAGTGCCAGATATTCCCCCACAGGGCCAGGTATATGCCCCCAGTGCCAGATCTTCCCCCCACAGTGCCAGGTATATGCCCCCTGTGCCAGATATTCCCCCACAGGGCCAGGTATATGCGCCCAGTGCCAGGTATATGCCCCCAGTGCCAGATATTCCCCCACAGGGCCAGGTATATGCCCCCAGTGCTAGATCTTCCCCCACAGTGCCAGGTATATGCCCCCAGTGCCAAATATACCCCCCTCCCCAGTGCCACATATGCCCCCCGCCCCAGTGCCAGGTCTTCCCCCCCAGTGCCAGGTATATGCCCCCCAGTGCCAGGTATATGCCCCCCAGTGCCAGGTCTTCCCCCACAGTGCCAGGTATATGCCCCCCAGTGCCAGGTATATGCCCCCCAGTGCCAGGTCTTCCCCCCCAGTGCCAGGTATATGCCCCCCAGTGCCAGGTATATGCCCCCCAGTGCCAGGTCTTCCCCCCAGTGCCAGGTATATGCCCCCCAGTGCCAGGTCTTCCCCCACAGTGCCATGTATATGCCCCCCAGTGCCAGGTCTCCCCCCCCCAGTGCCAGGTATATGCCCCCCAGTGCCAGGTATATGCCCCCAGTGCCTGCTCCCCCCCTTGTGTTGGAGGGACACGGAGCGCATAGAGCGTCTCTCCTGTGTCCCTCCCTGGCTCTCTCCCCCGGCCGGTCTAATACAGGAAGTGCCGGTTCGTGAGCCAATCAGAGCTCACGAACGGCACTTCCTGTATTAGACCGGCCGGGGGAGAGAGCCAGGGAGGGACACAGGAGAGACGCTCTATGCGCTCCGTGTCCCTCCAACACAGCAGGGAGGGAGACCGCAGATTGACATGCGGACGCTCGTCCGCATGTCAATCTGTGTAAAGTCAGTGGCGCCACTGCGAGGCGCCCTCTTCAGGTGAGGAGCCCGGCGGCAGCCGACTCCGCTGCCTCCCGGACTTCCGCCCCTGACTGTATGCACCCAACAAGCTGGGTGCTCCTGCTTCTAAGCAGACGATTGCTCGTTGGATTTGTAGCACAATTCAACTTGCACATTCTGTGGCAGGCCTGCCACAGCCTAAATCTATCAAGGCCCATTCCACAAGGAAGGTGGGCTCATCTTGGGCGGCTGCCCGAGGGGTCTCGGCATTACAACTCTGCCGAGCAGCTACGTGGTCGGGGGAGAACACGTTTGTAAAATTCTACAAATTTGATACCCTGGCTAAAGAGGACCTGGAGTTCTCTCATTCGGTGCTGCAGAGTCATCCGCACTCTCCCGCCCGTTTGGGAGCTTTGGTATAATCCCCATGGTCCTGACGGAGTCCCAGCATCCACTAGGACGTCAGAGAAAATAAGATTTTACTTACCGATAAATCTATTTCTCGTAGTCCGTAGTGGATGCTGGGCGCCCATCCCAAGTGCGGATTGTCTGCAATACTTGTACATAGTTATTGTTACAAAAAAATCGGGTTGTTATTGTTGTGAGCCGTCTGTTCAGAGGCTCCTACGTTTGTCATACTGTTAACTGGGTTCAGATCACAGGTTGTACGGTGTGATTGGTGTGGCTGGTATGAGTCTTACCTGGGATTCAAAATCCTTCCTTATTGTGTACGCTCGTCCGGGCACAGTATCCTAACTGAGGCTTGGAGGAGGGTCATAGGGGGAGGAGCCAGTGCACACCACCTAGTCCTAAAGCTTTTATTTTTGTGCCCTGTCTCCTGCGGAGCCGCTAATCCCCATGGTCCTGACGGAGTCCCAGCATCCACTACGGACTACGAGAAATAGATTTATCGGTAAGTAAAATCTTATTTTTTCTGTGTCTTCCATACAGGTCACAATGTATATAGAAATCCAAAAAGACCAACAGATTTTGATAAAAGGGTTCTTGTGTGGTCTGGACGTTTCAAAAAAGAAGAAGATATTCCAGAAATCGTTTCGTGAGTAAATCCCATAAATCTTTTATCCAGACTTGCTGCGGTAACAGGTTGTTGCGACATCTATGGTTCTGACTTGACATTTAATGCCTTCAAAAACTTCTGTGGCCCAATCCCTGATCTACAGTCATTATGCTGACCCCATATGGTCAACATGGACAAATGGTTGACACATGAAAGGTCGACACTGGAAAAGGCTGACAGGCACAAAATGTTGACAGAGTCAAAAGGTCAAAAAGACAATGGTCGATGCTTTATTTTTTGCATTGTTGGGGTTGGTGAAGATAGTTTTACATCTGGGACCACCATTTGTAGAAACGCGTCCCCTCGCGAGCTCACTTCACTTGCTGCGCTTTGGACACGGTGTCTCGCTCCGCTCTGCTTTACTTGCCACAAGGTAGCTAAAGGTTATGATTTGTGACATGGATAGTCAAGGCCCCAAAAAATGAAAAAGCAAACAAAAAAACACTTGTTGAACATATGTGTGTGGACCATTGTAATGTTGAGGAATATGAACCCGTTGACCTTTTGAACCTGTTGACCTTTTCCGATGTCAACCTTTCATGTCGACCTTTTGTTGAGATCGTTCATATCTTTCAGAAAATCGGCCAGTGTGTAGGGCCTATAACTCTCGGGAAATGTTATATCTGCCACACCTGCAGTGCACATGGTTTTGCCCAACTGCTAACAAATTTGTTGCTGCGATCATCTCTGAATTACCCACATTATGAAGCATATTCCAGCAATGCACGCCTCTGTCTGCCTTCATCACCTATATAGTTGCTCCTGTCTCAGTGCAGTTTGCAGAGTGATTGACTTCAGAAAAGAAGGTATAATGGCACAATCAATGATAGTCGTTGATTAGCCCATCGATGGTGGATGTTTGTTGTTTCGCTGCAATCAATTACAAAAGCGCGGCACTGTTTTTTTCCTGTTGCACCGTGCTAAGCCCCGTTCTCAATGACCTGCTTGGCCCCTCCTCCCTCTCTGATTGGCTTGCTCGTTTCCGTGTCCCACAGTGGTGACGTCTCCGTCAGTGGCACTACTGATCATCATGCAACAGAGCAAGCTAAGTCTGAGTGACAACTGTGCAGACCAGAACCGTAACTAGACTTTTTGGTGCTCTGTGCCAGAGAGAGAATTGATGCCCCCTCCCCATTTTTCCAATAGGGACATAAGGCTCATGCCTCGTGGGGAAGGGGCATGACAAAATTGATCCCAGAGAAAGCCCATGCCATGATACCCCTTCCAACATTATAGAGAGAGAGAGAGAGAGAGAGAGAGAATTAATACACATTTATAGACCACTGCAAGAAAATGCATTTGAACACAAATTCTCTTTATACCACATTAATGCACTTACCTTGAGAGCTCGTTGTTATTCGGTTACAATACCATTTAAAGCACATTTCAATATACTGCCATACCCAGGATTCAAACCTGTTGCATTCCAGTCAAACACCCTACTCATTGAGCTATATGATCCTGCATGGAAACTATGAGAACTGAATGAAGCTACTTGTACTTTGTTAAAAAATAATCAGCATTGCAATTGAGCAGATCTATGTAGTATGCAGCCACACATCAATCTCTTGCAGCCACACAGTACATAGATCTGCTCAGCTGCAATGCTGATCATTTTTTCACAAAGTACAAGGTACGCTTCACATAGTTAGAATTCTCTAGATTTCTATGTAAGGTCAGATAGCTTAATGAATAGAGTGTCTGACTGCAGTGCTACAGGCAATAGGTTAGAATCCCACATCTTGAAATATAATAAAGTTATTAGCGACAGAAGGGGTGGGGGTAAGAGACAGGGATGGTCAGTAGATGCTAGGCTCCAAAAAAGGGGGAAGCTGCAAGTGAAAGAAATGAAAACATAATTGACAAGTGCTACCAACAGCGCCCCACACCCTGCAGAGCTATGTGCAGTGGCACACTTCGCACATACCTAGTTACGGCCCTGGTACAGACAGAGTAACTATAAATATGTAGATTCATACACAGGGGCAGGGAATTTTTTTTATCACAATATTTATAACTACATTCTTAAGTTTTTAACCTTTATGAGAACCCATAAGTATACAGTTCCAAAGATGCGGGAAAGACAGTGGAAAGCATCACTTTGGGTGGTGACACCCAGTGCTACACTGTGGACTTCTCTCGCACGCACAAATATTGTGATCACGAAGCCATGCCCCTAAGGTGTGTAACATTGTTACACTGGAGGCTTGCCCAGTTCTTTGGCAGCAGCTGGGCAGCACCCAGCCTCTCCTCTCCCTGCACCCGATGACGGGGCATCAAAATAGCAGCACAGCTCACCTTAACACTTACTTGGTCATTTAAATGTGCAGGAACCAATGTGTGCCTAGCATTGATTGATCCATTGAAAGTTAGACAATGATGGCAATTCTCTGGTTACTATGAATTACAGTTTATTTGTAGTTTATTAGTAAATAACCACAGTTGTAAACTTACTCTGGCCCTAGGGATCGTGATCCAACCTTTGTTTGACTGAGACTTGTAGGACTTGTTTACATGTATTCAAGGGCGGAGCTACCATAGGTGCAGGCAGTGTGTTACAACTGAGGGCTGGTGTTGATCTGAAACAGCCTCAGTTGTAAGGGCTGGTGTAAAGGTAAATGTGGGTGGCAGAATAGGACTCTTAGACATAGATGACTTCTACCACCAATTCCCGAAGATGTGACCATGACAACAAAGATAAAATGAATGTTTGTTTATTGAACACAGTTCTGGTGGTACACCGACAGTAGCACAGTTATGATATGAGAAATGGTTAAACACAGTATACAGTTCCACAAGAAATAACAGTTGTAATATTCCCTTAGGCACAAGGCTAGCTTGGGAGATTAGGAGATTGAAAGTCCTTTTACCAACACCTAGGTGCTGTAGAGTAGATAAAAGCTGGAACTGGTCAGCAGGTGTAATACAGAGGCTGAACGTACTGCAGAATGAATGATGCTTGTAAACTACCGGTTTTGCCGGATGGAAAGGACAATGAAGAACTGTGAATGAAGTGCGGAAGAACCAGTGTTAGCAGCGGAGTTGAATGACACTGGTGATGCTAGAGATCGATGAATTGAGAAAACAGATGACTTGAATACTGTAGATAACAGGAACACCGATGGCGGAGCACCGATGACAATAGGTAGCTGAACACCACTGGAAGCCCAATGCTGAAAGCTGGTGTTTTTGAAGCACTGCCAATAGCAGAAGGCAATGAGGATACTATGGAGTCAGGCAGGCACCGCAGGGTGGTAGTTGGTGCTGGTCTCTGCAGAACCGGAAACTCAGGAGCTGGAATACCTGGAACACAGTTAGTAGTAACAAAGAGCAGAGACAGGATACACTGGAAATGACAAACAAAGCACTAACAACTTCCTGGTCTAGGATCAGTCCCTTTATACCCTCAGCAGTGCAGGGATTGGATCAGCAATCAGGCAGAGCTCAGCAGAACTGTAGATTGGTGGAAATAGCATCATGTGATCCAAACCAACATGGCTGCGCCCATACTGGTTCTTGGAGGGAAACCTGGTTTGTAATTCCATGTGGAGCTTTCACAGTAATGGCGGCAGCGGCCGCAGGACACAGTGACTCGCAAACTGCACAGCAACCTCTCAGAGCCGGCGGCAGAAGCTACAGACCTGTAGTGCTTTACTGTGGTAATCGCGGCAAGGCTGCAGCTGACAGGAGACGCCACACAGATCCGTCCACACGCTGAGGGTGCAGCAATGGCGGCGGAGGCCGCAACTAACAGAAGACGCTATGCAGAGCCGTCCAAGTGCTGAGAGTACAGTAATGGTGGCGGAGGCTGCGATGAGCTGGAAATGCCATTCCATCTAAGAGTTCCTTGTGACAGCACCCGCAAACTGGCAGAGAGGAAATTTGAAATAAGGACATTTAGCAACATGATTGAGATCCGGCCCTGGAACGCTGATCCAGCCTCAGAAGAAACCTGAAAGGTAAAAAATGATGTCCAGTAGTCCGGATCGTGACAGCACCTCCCCCCCCCTTTAGGAGTGGCCCCAGGACACTTCTTTGGCTTCTGAGGGAACTTAGAATGGAAATTCCGAACCAATGTAGGAGCATGGACATCTGAAGCATTGGTCCAGGAACGGTCCTCAGGGCCATAGCCCTTCCAATCGATCATGTATTGAAGTTGACCATAACGGAAGCGTGAATCCAGAATCTTGGCGACTTCATACTCAACACTACATTGAGTCTGGACTTTGGGAGCCGAAGGAAGTGCTGAATGGTACCGATTCAGGATCAGCGGTTTCAGAAGGGAAACAGGAAACGTCCTGGGAATTTTTAAGAATGGAGGAAGTTAAAGTTTGAAAGCTACTGGGTTGATGACTTGTTCAATTCGAAAAAAGGGCCGATATATCGAGGAGCAAATTTCTTGCTTAGAACTCTTAACCTCAGATTCTTTGTAGATAGCCAAACATGATCACCCACTTTAAGGGCAGGAATTTCCCTACGCTTCCTATCTGCAAACCTCTTATATCTAAAAGATGCCTTGAGTAGAGCTGCTGGAACGTTCTTCCAGTTATTTGAAAACTGACGTAGAGTGATATCAGCTGCTGGCACTGAAGTTGCTGGAAGCGGTTGAAATTCTGGAACTTTAGGGTGAAATCCATAGTTAGTGAAGAATGGCCTAGAAGAAGAGGATGAGTGGTATTGGTTGTTATGACAGAACTCAGCCCAGGGAAGAAGTTGAACCCAGTCATCTTGGGATGAGGATACATAAATTTCTGAGGAAGGCCTCCAAGTCCTGATTCACCCTCTCAGTTTGACCGTTAGTTTGGGGGTGTTAAGCTGTGGAGAATTGTGATGGTATGGGAAGCGCCTTCTAGCAAATACCTCCACTCTTCCAGAGCGAGCTTGATAGCCAACAATTCTTGATCGCCAATGGCGTAATTGCGCTCAGCAGGGGAAAACTTCCGGGAGAAGAAGCTGCAAGGATGCAGATAACCATCTTTGGCTCTTTGAGCCAGGACCGCGCCCACTCCAACGGAAGAGGCATCCACCTCAAGGGTGAATGGCATGTTAGTATCTGGCTGTTTCAACACCGGAGCTGAGGTGAATCTTTGCTTTAACAGATGGAAGGCTTGCATGGCTTCTTTGGACCACTTGGAGGGATTAGCACCCTTCTTGGTAAAGGCAGTGATAGGCGCCACAATAGTGGAAAAGTTTTGAATACATTTTCTGTAATAGTTGGCGAATCCTAAAAATCTCTGAACACCCTTGAGGGTTGTAGGTATTGGCCAATTCTGGATAACTTGCAGTTTCTCAGGATCCATCTCTAGTCCGGAACCGGACACAATGTAGCCTAGAAACGGAATGGATTTGACTTTCAAAGACGCATTTTTCCAACTTGCAATAAAGATGATTGACACGAAGACGGGACAAGAATTCCTTCACCCAAAAACGATGTTCCTCCAGATCATTGGCAAAGATGAGAATGTCATCGAGGTATACCACGACATGACGATAGAGGATATCTCTAAAGATCTCGTTCACGTAGTGTTTGAAAACAGCTGCAGTGTTACTAAGTCCGAAAGGCATGACGAGGTACTCATAATGTCCGTCACGGGTGTTAAATGCGGTCTTCCACTCGTCACCCTTCCGGATCCGAATGAGGTTATAGGCACCCCTCAAATCTTATTTCGTGAAGATGGTTGCTCCGCTAACCCGATCAAAGAGTTCGGTAATCAGAGGCAGAGGATACAGATTTTTTACTGTGATGTCGTTCAAACCTCTATAGTCGATGCATGGCCGCAGGCCACCGTCTTTCTTCTTAACGAAGAAGAAACGTGCACCAGCTGGAGAAGAAGGTCGGATAAAACCCTTTGCCAAATTTTCTTTAATGTACTCCTCCATGGAATGAGTCTCTGGTACAGACAATGGATCCGTTCGGCCTCGAGGTGGAACCTTCCCTGGGATGAGGTCGATAGGACAATCCCATTCCCTATGTGGGGGCAGGATATCAGCAGAAGCTTTACTGAACACATCTGTATAGTCTTGGTACTGAAGAGGTGGAACGTCAGAAGACTTGGAGGATGAAGAACATACAGGAAGTACTTTGGAAAGACAGGTCTCAGAACAGGACGGACCCCATGCCAGGATATGGGTCATCCTCCAGTCAATCAGAGGGTTATGCAAACGAAGCCATGGAAGGCCCAGAACCACCGGATGGGTGGCCTTTGGAATCACCAAAAAGGAAATTAACTCTGAATGAAGAACTCCTACTTTCAGACGAACTGGTAGAGTCTTGGAAGAAATGACTGCATCAGAAATCTTGCTGCCATCTACGACAGTCAAAGTTATGGAAGACGAAAGTCTTTCGGTGGGTAGGGACCACCACTTGACATATTACTCAGTCATAAAATTCCCAGCCGCTTCTGAGTTCAACAGAGCAATAATGTTCCTAGTACGCTGAGCCACTTGGAGCGAAACTGGGAGATTGCAATCACTTGAAGATGGAGAGGAATGCATTGCTCCTAGCCGACCCTCTCCTTGGCGGGACAGGACTTGGAGTTTCCCAGACGCTTGGGACAGGCATTAATAATGTGAGATGGTGCAGCACAATAAAGACAGAGATGCTCAGAGAGACATCTTCTACGCTCTGCCGGAGATAGACGACAATGACCTATCTGCATGGGTACGTCCTTGGGCTGAGATGGCTGATGAGGAGGAGGAGTAACCTTGGGAAAAGATGATCTTCCTCGCTCGATTGCCCTTTTTCGAAACCGTAGATCAACTTTGGTACACAGAGATATAAGTTCATCCAACTTTGAAGGCAAATCCCTGGTAGCCAATTCATCCTTGATACGCTCAGATAGGCCATGCCAGACGGCTGCACGTAAAGCATCATCATTCCATGCCAGTTCTGATGCTAATATCTGGAACTGTATTAGATACTGTCCAACAGTTCGTGTCCCCTGGCGGATACGGAGAATCTCAGAAGAAGCTGAAGTTACACGACCTGGCTCATCGAAGGTACGCCTGAATGTTGCCACAAAGTCCGTATATGAAGACAGCAAAGTATCAGATCTCTCCCATAACGGTGATGCCCAATCCAGAGCGGGGCCACTAAGGAGGGAAATAATGTAGGCAACCTGTGCGATCAGTTGGAAAACTGCCAGGCTGTAACTCGAAACAAATTTCGCACTGATTGAGAAATCCCCTGCAGACTTTTGGGGATCCATCAAATTTCGCTGGAGTCGGTAAATGAAGACATGGAGCAGAAGTGGGTATGGTGGGTGTGGTTACCACTGTAGGTACTGCCATCGATACACCAGACGCCCCGGTACCACGAAGGGTCGTTTGGATTCCATCCAGCCGAGAGGAGAGATCCTGAAGACAGCGGATAACATGACCTTGTGCAGCCTCCTGATGTTCAAGTCGGGCTTCCAGTTCTTGCATTGGCCTGGCCACTTGGTCTTGGTCTCCGGCCGGATTCATTTGGTCAGTGCTTACTGTCACAACTGAGGGCTGGTGTTGTTCTGAAACAGCCTCAGTTGTAAGGGCTGGTGTAAAGGTAAATCTGGGTGGCAGAATAGGACTCTTAGACATAGATGACTTCAACCACCAATTCCCGAAGATGTGACCACGACAACAAAGATAAAATGAATGTTTGTTTATTGAACACAGTTCTGGTGGTACACCGACAGTAGCACAGTTATGATATGAGAAATGGTTAAACACAGTATACAGTTCCACAAGAAATAGGAGTTGTAATATTCCCTTAGGTGTGGTATCCGCACAAGGCTAGCTTGGGAGATTAGGATATTGAAAGTCCTTTTACCAACACCTAGGTGCTGTAGAGTAGATAAAAGCTGGAACTGGTCAGCAGGTGTAATACAGAGGCTGAACGTACTGCAGAATGAATGATGCTTGTAAACTACCGGTTTTGCCGGATGGAACGGACAATGAAGAACTGTCAATGAAGTGCGGATGAACCAGTGTTAGCAGCGGAGTTGAATGACACTGGTGATGCTAGAGATCGATGAATTGAGAAAACAGATGACTTGAATACTGTAGATAACAGGAACACCGATGGCGGAGCACCGATGACAATAGGTAGCTGAACACCACTGGAAGCCCAATGCTGGAAGCTGGTGTTTTTGAAGCACTGCCAATAGCAGAATGCAACGAGGATACTATGGAGTCAGGCAGGCACCGCAGGGTGGTAGTTGGTGCTGGTCTCTGCAGAACTGGAGACTCAGGAGCTGGAATACCTGGAACACAGTTAGTAGTAACAAAGAGCAGAGACAGGATACACTGGAAATGACAAACAAAGCACTGACAACTTCCTGGTCTAGGATCAGTCCCTTTATACCCTCAGCAGTGCAGGGATTGGATCAGCAATCAGGCAGAGCTCAGCAGAACTGTAGATTGGTGGAAATAGCATCATGTGATTCAAACCAACATGGCTGCGCCCATACTGATTCTTGGAGGGAAACCTGATTTGTAATTCCATGTGCAGCTTTCACAGTAATGGCGGCAGCGGCCGCAGGACACAGTGACTCTCAAACTGCACAGCAACCTCTCAGAGCCGGTGACAGAAGCCACAGCGAATGAGAGGCACCACACAGACCTGTAGTGCTTTACTGTGGTAATCGCGGCAAGGCTGCAGCTGACAGGAGACGCCACACAGATCCGTCCACGCGCTGAGGGCGCAGCAATGGCTGTGGAGGCCGCAACTAACAGAAGACGCTATGCAGAGCCGTCCAAGTGCTGAGAGTACAGTAATGGCGGCGGAGGCCGCGATGAGCTGGAAACGCCATTCCATCTAAGAGTTCCTTGTGACAGCACCCGCAGACTGGCAGAGAGGAAATATGAAATAAGGACATTTAGCAGCATGATTGAGACCCGGCCCTGGAACGCTGAGCCAGCCTCAGAAGACACCTGAAAGGTAAAAAATGATGTCCAGTAGTCCGGATCGTGACACAGTGCAGCTGCTATGGGACCCAGAGCTGCGAGGGGCCCACCTTCACTTTCAAAGTTACATATGTTATATACATTTTTCACCTCTGGATGGTATGTCCTTTCAAACTTTTGCCTTGGTGCATGCAATATATCTAGGTATGCCCCTGGACCTGCTCATTGTAGTGTGGTATAAAATGAGCAGGAGGGCATTTTAATGTTATATAATATGAACCAGGGCACTGTAATGAGGCACAATACGAATGGGGAGCACTATATATCATAATATGAATTGGGGGTATTGTGCGGCATAATGTGTACTGGCAGCTCTGAAGTGTGAACTTAAGCACTACTGTGATTCATAAAAGAATCTAGGGCATTACTCTGGGGCATAACATTAAATAAGGTTCTACTATGGTTCAGAAAATGAACTAGAGCACTATTATAGGGCATAAAAATTAGAGATGAGCGGATTCGGTTTTACTCGGTTCTCAAAACCGAATCTTATTGGCTATCCAAAACATGTGACATCCGTGAGCCAATAAGATTCGGTTTTGAGAACCGAGTAAAACCGAGTAAAACCGAATCCGCTCATCTCTAATAAAAATAACAACTGCTGTAGAGAAGTGTCTCTCTAGAAGTATTGGGATGGGGGCCCCTTCAAAATGTTGCTATGGGGCCCACAAAGATTCTTGCTACGCCCCTGCATGTATTAAATGTCTTTGAACTTTTTACACACTACTAAACAAATAAAAAGACTCATTCCAAATCGAACATAAATGTCAGTGCTGTGATTCCCACCACTGCTTTCTAAATTTAATGGCTGGCTTATAACTTTAGAACGTAGTCTGCATAACACCAGTACAATCCTATATAATAAAAGGCTAACGCTGCTCCTGACCTCTATGTGGGGTATGCAAGTGTTTTGCACACCAGCGGCCACTAGATGGCACCCAATGGAGCATTCAAGTGTTGCTCCATTCGGGTGCACAGAGCCACCGGCGCTGACATTACTGTTATGTTAAAAATAGTGAGTATGGGGGTCATTCCGAGTTGATCGCTCGCTAGCAACTTTTTTGCTGTGCTGCGATCAGATAGTCGCTGCCTATGGGGGAGTGTATTTTTGCTTTGCAAGTGCGCGAACGCTTTTGCAGCCGACGGCACAAAAAGGTTTTTTGCAGTTTCTGAGTAGCTCTGGACTTACTCAGCCTATCCGGTCCCGGAATTGACGTCAGACACCCGCCCTGCAAACTCTTGGACACGCCTGCGTTTTTCCAAACACTCCCAGAAAACGGTCAGTTGACACCCATAAACGCCCTCTTTCTGTCAATCACCTTGCGATCGGCTGTGCAAATGGATTCTTTGTTAAATCCATCGCCCAGCACCGATCCGCTTTGTACCCGTACGACGCGCCTGCGCATTGCGGTGCATACGCATGTGCAGTTTTGCTGAGATTTAACCTGATTGCAGCGGTGCAAAAAGTTGCTAGCAAGCGATCAACTCGGAATGACCCCCTATGTTCCCGCACAGAGAGAAAGATAGCGTATAAATGATAAATACCAACGTATGTGTGATTTGTGAGGACTAAGGGGGTCATTCCGAGTTGATCACTAGTGAAAAATGTTCGCAGCGCAGCGATTAAGTGAAAAAGCGGCACTTCTGCGCATGCGTATGCGACGCAGTGCGCACATGTGTCGTACTTTCACAACGGACAATGTATTTTTGCACAAGGTCTAGCGACGCTTTTCAGTCGCAATGGCAGCCGCAGAGTGATTAACAGGAAAGGGGCGTTTCTGGGTGTCAACTGACCGTTTTCAGGGAGTGTTCCAAAAAACGCAGGCGTGCAGGGAAAAACACTAGCGTGGCTGGCCGAACGCAGGGCGTGTTTGTGACGTCAAATCCGGAACTGAATGGTCTGAAGTTATCGCAAGCGCTGAGTAGGTCTGGAGCTACTCTAAAACTGCCCAATTTGTTTTTGTAGCCGCTCTGCGATCCCTTCGTTTGCACTTTTGCTAAGCTAAGATACACTCCCAGAGGGCGGCGGCTTAGCGTTTGCACGGCTGCTAAAAACAGCGAGCGATCAACTCGGAATGACCACCTAAATTGTCTCTATAGAGTCTGTTGGCAGTGAGCCCAGGGTTCAGCAATGTCTTACTGGTTAACATTTACAGTATACAAAGAAGAGGAAATAAAAACCCTCTTTTGTCGCACTTTTTGGAAGGGAAAAATTTAGAAAAATTAAAATGTAACGTTTATTAGGACTATTAAAATGCAGTTCCCCTAGGAAACGTACAACAATTGATTGCAAATAACAATAGTCTCATATCTTGATCAAATATGTCAAAATACTATTTGTATATACAGTATTTAACATCAATATTCTTACATCTTGACCAAATATATCAAAAGTCATTACTGTTATGTTGTTCAGTCATTTTGACGGGCTGGTAACTAGTATATTGATAAAAGTACTGTACACCACATAATGAGTTCATGAAGAACACTTTAACTATCATTAAATGTAGTTTGTTGTACTGTGTTTTTACCAGTTTATATTAATTGGCTATTAGTTCCGTACTCCAATAATCCATTAAACATCATTGCCTTGTAACTCTCTTTAACGTATGTTTAATGGCTATTGCATGCATGCACAGGTTAAGACATAATATTGATATTTATCAAAATAAACCTGTAAGCAAGTAATTCTGGCAAATATAACGCCTTACTGAACAGTGAATAAACCTGTCCAGTTGGCTTGGTCCATTGATCGCCCTTTGGGGGTATATGGTGAACATGTGTCATGTTGTGGCTATACAGTATGTCGCGTATATATTTCCCAGTGACAATGAAAGCCTGTAGGATGCCTCCATGTATCCATGGGACAGCACTGCATTTATTAATCTTAATATGGTGAAATTAAGCGCTTATATTATCGTGTGTGTGTTTTTTTTCTAGATGGGAGACAATCTCAGCTGCCAGAAGCAATGTTCGAATAAAGGTCTGCATGCTGATGATACTATTCACAGTGACGGGATGTGTCTTCATGGTGTGGTCTGGCAAAAAGGTAAGGGCACCCTTGCCAATACACCTCTTCTTAGCGCTTTCTCCCAGCCGCAGTATAAAACAGGACACTTTCCGATTACCCAAATGTGGGTTGCAGCAAGTTTCTTACTATTATTGCTGGTTGCAACAGGAGTCCATCATTGCACTAATTGAATATGGCCATGTGCCACTGGCGTATCTATAATGGGTGCAGTGTGTGCGGAGCACACGGGCCCCTGGGTCCAGAGAGGGCCCACACCGCACACACTGCACCCATTTTTTCTATACTTACCTTTCCGTCGTCCATCGGCGACTGTGTCTAGGCCCCCCTCCTCTCCTGTAGCCGTCACCGCCGCTGCTAGTGCACTGAGCGCTAGAGACTCTTGCACAGTGCCAGAGTCTACAGCGCATGCGCAGGACTCTGGAAAAGTGGCGCGGCGGCCATTTATCGGAGTCCTGCGCATGCGCTGTAGACTCTGGCACTGTGCCAGAGTCTCAGCGCTGAGAGCGCTAGCAGCGACGGTGACGGCTACAGGAGAGGAGGGGGCCCAGACACGGAGTCTGCACACGGGTCCCCTCCTCTCTAGAAACACCACTGCCATGTGCCCTCAAAAGGCGGTAAATCTGCTGTGACCATTGTACACATTCAGTGCATTTGGTTTCTCACAGTATTTTCCTTAGACTGAAATGTATTTCTAAAGGGCTCCATACACTAGAATGATAACGCCCGATTTCATCCAATTTCGTTCATTTGGGCCGATATATCGGGTGAAATCGGGAATTTTGGAGGTGTATCCAATCCGATCCGATGCGCATTCCCGTGAGGGTCAGATCGCATCAACTAGATCGTTAGTGCTGCATTCGTGATATGTCGGTTCCCGCAAGCATGGCTGGGATCGCATACGATATATCGCATGCAAAATGTACCAAATCGTATGGAATCATATGGAACCACTCCCGGGAAGCTCCCGGGAGAGTTCAAGGGAAATCGCCTCCGACTTCAGCCTCAGACATATCATTCTAGTGTATGGGGCCCTTAAGATTATAGTCTTTAAAAAAATAACATCAAAATGGATTTTGTTCAGTTAAAATCATTATGCTGGGTTCTACAACTTAAAGGAAAAGATAGTTTGACGTGAAACAAGTCTTTAAGTACAGTACCAGGAGTAATTCCCATATATAATATTATTGGGATGCAATTCTTAATGAATGCAACTGTCAGCCTTATCAAGATGTTTAATTGTAAGTTTTTTTATAACATTTATATATTTATGTGATGCTTTTGTTAATGCAATAGTTGGGTTATACTACGCAAGACAGGCAAGTATCAAGGCTAGAGTTTGCATTCATGATGACCTTAATTAACCCACTCACAGTGATTCTCACCCCAGTACTGAACCTATTTTCATCACTTTTTGAGCTGGTTGTATTCCAACATGGTCAAATTCAGCCTCTTCTACCGTCCCTCCCCTGCAGTAAGTGGTGGGGATACTGTATGTAATTATGATTTTTACTGCATTAAACTCCTACACGACTGTGAATGAGTTGGACTTGCATTTTTGAGGCTTTTGCTGAGGGTCGCACTCGTCCTAAGCACTAAATTGGTTAAGTGGCCACACATAGCTAATGATATGGAGAAGATCAAAGAGCAAGACATGTTCACTCTATATATTGCCATGTTAGTCTGTTTATCTGTATTGTGCTATTAAAATATTCAATATCGCTATACTGCTTTAATGTTTGGTGTTAGAATTACTGAGCTCACCCATGATTGAGAAAAGCTTGAGTGTCCTGTGTCAGATATGCAACAAGAGCAGTCAGTTATCTTTTTTTCCCCCCAGGCTCTTAAGGAGGAAAATACACTGAAGCAAATAAATGCGGAGAAAAAGGCTAAATGGAAAGAAGAAGCCATGCAACAGTCAGCTTCCCTGAAAAGTCACTGACCTGAAGCCTCTGTTATTGTATATTGATTATCTTGTAGAAAATATTTGCATATATATATATATATATATGGCATACATAAGGCATATATATGAAATATAAGGCAACTAAAAAATTGCTAACTCTATAATGCAATGGTTCTCCTCTCATTCATTATTTATGGTTGGCTTAAATTGGTCAGTAGACGTTGGATGGGGGTGTTTCTTCTGTGTGTTTGTGTGTGTGCAGGTTTATTTTCCACAGCTTTTCACAACTGAACCCGAGCAGTTACCAGCAAGAACAATGGGGCAGATGTATTAAGCCAGGAAACGGCATAAGGAAGTGATAAACCAGTGATAAGTGCAAGCTGATAAAACGTACCATCCAATCAGCTCCTAACTGTTAATTTACATATTGGAGCTGATTGGCTGGTGCGTTTATCGCATACAAAGACAAGGTTGCAGGTGCACAATTCAAACACTACCAATTTATTAATAATAATCATTGCAATAAAATTTTACATTTTGAGCGAGGTTCTTCGCATAGTTATGGCCATAGGTAACGGCTTTCCCACCGCGTCCAGGTGACCTCATTAGTCGGGCAAGTCCCTAACATTATTTTTTTTTTTGGGGGGGTACAAATCTAGGGCATGGGACACCCCAAAATGAAGCAGCTGAGTGGCCCCATGGCAACACTAAGGTGAAAAAATATATAGTGAAAAAAGTGAAGATAGGTTAGTGAGAGAGGCTGCTGAGAACAGCAGGGGTAAATTAGTGAGGGGTAACAAGGTGAGAATAAAGTAGTGAGAGGTAAAGGTGGGAAATGAGTTACATTGGACCAAATAAGTGGTAATCTGTGTTGCTCCTGAGGCCAATCAGCCACAGCAGTCCAGGGGGACCCACTCCCCAGAAATCCCCCCCCCCCTTGCTCTGCATGCTGTCTAAGAAATGTCAGGAACCTAATTAAAACCAATATACAGGACAGATGGGCGTGGGTGCTACTACCAGGCAGAAGGGGTCTCTGGCCTTCTATTGTCTATGTAAATACACAGCATTAGGTATACAGGGGAGGGGTCCTGGAGTGCATACTGGTAATGAGAGGTGCGACCCGTGCTTAAAGGGGTCCTGGAGAGGTGGTGGAACTCACCCTCCCCCCACCTACCCGAGCGCCCCAGTCTGAAAAGGGATTGCGCGTGCCTTAGGTGTGCACTGCAAAAAGGGGGTGTGGTCACTAGAGATGAGCGGGTTCGGTTCCTCTGAATCCGAACCCGCCCGAACTTCAGGTTTTTTACACGGGTCCGAGCAGGCTCGGATCTTCCCGCCTTGCTCGGCTAACCCGAGCGCGCCCGAACGTCATCATCACGCTGTCGGATTCTCGCGAGGCTCGGATTCTATCGCGAGACTCGGATTCTATATAAGGAGCCGCGCGTCACCGCCATTTTCACACGTGCATTGAGAGTCATAGGGAGAGGACGTGGCTGGCGTCCTCTCCGTTTAGAGAAGAGAGAGACACAGTATTTTGGGGAGCATTATTAGGAGGAGTACTACTATACTGTATACTACTATACTACTTGCTGAAGTGATATTTATAGATTAGATAGTGTGACTGTAAGTGTATTATCTGACTTGTGGGGGAGACACTGACAGTGGGGAGCAGTTAGAGTCTGAGAGCAGGACTCAGGAGTACATATAACGTACAGTGCACACTTTTGCTGCCAGAGTCAGTGCCACACTGCCATTGTTGTGACCACACTGACCACCAGTATAATAATATATTTTGTGATTGTCTGCTTAGGCCTCGGAGTACTAGTTGCAAGTTGCAACGTGACCTGAAGTGACCACCAGTTTAATAATCAATCACCACCAGTTTAATATATATATATATATATATATATATATAATTGTATATTATATATATATATATAATATTGTATACCACCTACCCGTGGTTTTTTTTTTTCCATTCTTCTTTATACATACTACTATAGTAGCTTACTGTAGCAGTCTGCGGTGCTGTGCTGACCTGACAGTGTCCAGCAGGTCCGTCATCAGTCATTACATAATAAATATATATAGTACCTGTCCGGCTGCAGTACTAGTGATATTATATTGATTTCATCTCATTATCAATAATTTATCATCCAGTCTAGACTCTATATTAGCAGCAGACACAGTACGTTAGTCCACGGCTGTAGCTACCTCTGTGTCGGCACTCGGCAGTCCATCCATAATTGTATACCACCTACCCGTGGTTTTTTTTTTTCTTTCTTCTTTGTACATACTACTATAGAGTATAGTAGCTTACTGTAGCAGTCTGCGGTGCTGCTGAGCTGACAGTGTCCAGCAGGTCCGTCATCAGTCATCATTACCTAATAAATATATTATCTACCTGTCCGGCTGCAGTACTAGTGATATTATATATACATACATATATATATTGATTTCATCTCATTATCAATCATCCAGTCTATATTAGCAGCAGACACAGTACGTTAGTCCACGGCTGTAGCTACCTCTGTGTCGGCACTCGGCAGTCCATCCATAATTGTATACCACCTACCCGTGGTTTTTTTTTTCTTTCTTCTTTGTACATACTACTATAGTATAGTAGCTTACTGTAGCAGTCTGCGGTGCTGCTGAGCTGACAGTGTCCCGCAGGTCCGTCATCAGTCATCATTACCTAATGAATATATTATCTAGCTGTCCGGCTGCAGTACTAGTGATATTATATATACATACATATATATATATTGATTTCATCTCATTATCATCCAGTCTATATTAGCAGCAGACACAGTACGGTAGTCCACGGCTGTAGCTACCTCTGTGTCGGCACTCGGCAGTCCATCCATAAGTATACTAGTATCCATCCATCTCCATTGTTTACCTGAGGTGCCTTTTAGTTGTGCCTATTAAAATATGGAGAACAAAAATGTTGAGGTTCCAAAATTAGGGAAAGATCAAGATCCACTTCCACCTCGTGCTGAAGCTGCTGCCACTAGTCATGGCCGAGACGATGAAATGCCAGCAACGTCGTCTGCCAAGGCCGATGCCCAATGTCATAGTACAGAGCATGTCAAATCCAAAACACCAAATATCAGTAAAAAAAGGACTCCAAAACCTAAAATAAAATTGTCGGAGGAGAAGCGTAAACTTGCCAATATGCCATTTACCACACGGAGTGGCAAGGAACGGCTGAGGCCCTGGCCTATGTTCATGGCTAGTGGTTCAGCTTCACATGAGGATGGAAGCACTCAGCCTCTCGCTAGATAACTGAAAAGACTCAAGCTGGCAAAAGCACCGCAAAGAACTGTGCGTTCTTCGAAATCCCAAATCCACAAGGAGAGTCCAATTGTGTCGGTTGCGATGCCTGACCTTCCCAACACTGGACGTGAAGAGCATGCGCCTTCCACCATTTGCACGCCCCCTGCAAGTGCTGGAAGGAGCACCCGCAGTCCAGTTCCTGATAGTCAGATTGAAGATGTCAGTGTTGAAGTACACCAGGATGAGGAGGATATGGGTGTTGCTGGCGCTGGGGAGGAAATTGACCAGGAGGATTCTGATGGTGAGGTGGTTTGTTTAAGTCAGGCACCCGGGGAGACACCTGTTGTCCATGGGAGGAATATGGCCGTTGACATGCCTGGTGAAAATACCAAAAAAATCAGCTCTTCAGTGTGGAGGTATTTCAACAGAAAAGCGGACAACAGGTGTCAAGCCGTGTGTTGCCTTTGTCAAGCTGTAATAAGTAGGGGTAAGGACGTTAACCACCTCGGAACATCCTCCCTTATACGTCACCTGCAGCGCATTCATAATAAGTCAGTGACAAGTTCAAAAACTTTGGGTGACAGCGGAGCAGTCCACTGACCAGTAAATCCCTTCCTCTTGTAACCAAGCTCACGCAAACCACCCCACCAACTCCCTCAGTGTCAATTTCCTCCTTCCCCAGGAATGCCAATAGTCCTGCAGGCCATGTCACTGGCAATTCTGACGATTCCTCTCCTGCCTGGGATTCCTCCGATGCATCCTTGCGTGTAACGCCTACTGCTGCTGGTGCTGCTGTTGTTGCTGCTGGGAGTCGATGGTCATCCCAGAGGGGAAGTCGGAAGACCACTTGTACTACTTCCAGTAAGCAATTGACTGTCCAACAGTCCTTTGCGAGGAAGATGAAATATCACAGCAGTCATCCTGCTGCAAAGCGGATAACTGAGGCCTTGACAACTATGTTGGTGTTAGACGTGCGTCCGGTATCCGCCGTTAGTTCACAGGGAACTACACAATTTCTTGAGGTAGTGTGCCCCCGTTACCAAATACCATCTAGGTTCCACTTCTCTAGGCAGGCGATACCGAAAATGTACACAGACCTCAGAAAAAGACTCACCAGTGTCCTAAAAAATGCAGTTGTACCCAATGTCCACTTAACCACGGACATGTGGACAAGTGGAGCAGGGCAGGGTCAGGACTATATGACTGTGACAGCCCACTGGGTAGATGTATGGACTCCCGCCGCAAGAACAGCAGCGGCGGCACCAGTAGCAGCATCTCGCAAACGCCAACTCTTTCCTAGGCAGGCTACGCTTTGTATCACCGCTTTCCAGAATACGCACACAGCTGAAAACCTCTTACGGCAACTGAGGAAGATCATCGCGGAATGGCTTACCCCAATTGGACTCTCCTGTGGATTTGTGGCATCGGACAACGCCAGCAATATTGTGTGTGCATTAAATATGGGCAAATTCCAGCACGTCCCATGTTTTGCACATACCTTGAATTTGGTGGTGCAGAATTTTTTTTAAAATGACAGGGGCGTGCAAGAGATGCTGTCGGTGGCCAGAAGAATTGCGGGACACTTTCGGCGTACAGGCACCACGTACAGAAGACTGGAGCACCACCAAAAACTACTGAACCTGCCCTGCCATCATCTGAAGCAAGAAGTGGTAACGAGGTGGAATTCAACCCTCTATATGCTTCAGAGGTTGGAGGAGCAGCAAAAGGCCATTCAAGCCTATACAATTGAGCACGATATAGGAGGTGGAATGCACCTGTCTCAAGCGCAGTGGAGAATGATTTCAACGTTGTGCAAGGTTCTGATGCCCTTTGAACTTGCCACACGTGAAGTCAGTTCAGACACTGCCAGCCTGAGTCAGGTCATTCCCCTCATCAGGCTTTTGCAGAAGAAGCTGGAGACATTGAAGGAGGAGCTAACACGGAGCGATTCCGCTAGGCATGTGGGACTTGTGGATGGAGCCCTTAATTCGCTTAACAAGGATTCACGGGTGGTCAATCTGTTGAAATCAGAGCACTACATTTTGGCCACCGTGCTCGATCCTAGATTTAAAGCCTACCTTGGATCTCTCTTTCCGGCAGACACAAGTCTGCTGGGGTTGAAAGACCTGCTGGTGAGAAAATTGTCAAGTCAAGCGGAACGCGACCTGTCAACATCTCCTCCTTCACATTCTCCCGCAACTGGGGGTGCGAGGAAAAGGCTCAGAATTCCGAGCCCACCCACTGGCGGTGATGCAGGGCAGTCTGGAGCGACTGCTGATGCTGACATCTGGTCCGGACTGAAGGACCTGCCAACGATTACGGACATGTCGTCTACTGTCACTGCATATGATTCTCTCACCATTGAAAGAATGGTGGAGGATTATATGAGTGACCGCATCCAAGTAGGCACGTCACACAGTCCGTACTTATACTGGCAGGAAAAAGAGGCAATTTGGAGGCCCTTGCACAAACTGGCTTTATTCTACCTAAGTTGCCCTCCCACAAGTGTGTACTCCGAAAGAGTGTTTAGTGCCGCCGCTCACCTTGTCAGCAATCGGCGTACGAGGTTACATCCAGAAAATGTGGAGAAGATGATGTTCATTAAAATGAATTATAATCAATTCCTCCGTGGAGACATTGACCAGCAGCAATTGCCTCCACAAAGTACACAGGGAGCTGAGATGGTGGATTCCAGTGGGGACGAATTGATAATCTGTGAGGAGGGGGATGTACACGGTGATATATCGGAGGATGATGATGAGGTGGACATCTTGCCTCTGTAGAGCCAGTTTGTGCAAGGAGAGATTAATTGCTTCTTTTTTGGTGGGGGTCCAAACCAACCCGTCATTTCAGTCACAGTCGTGTGGCAGACCCTGTCACTGAAATGATGGGTTGGTTAAAGTGTGCATGTCCTGTTTATACAACATAAGGGTGGGTGGGAGGGCCCAAGGACAATTCCATCTTGCACCTCTTTTTTCTTTAATTTTTCTTTGCGTCATGTGCTGTTTGGGGAGGGTTTTTTGGAAGGGACATCCTGCGTGACACTGCAGTGCCACTCCTAGATGGGCCCGGTGTTTGTGTCGGCCACTAGGGTCGCTTATCTTACTCACACAGCTACCTCATTGCGCCTCTTTTTTTCTTTGCGTCATGTGCTGTTTGGGGAGGGTTTTTTGGAAGGGACATCCTGCGTGACACTGCAGTGACACTCCTAGATGGGCCCGGTGTTTGTGTCGGCCACTAGGGTCGCTTATCTTACTCACACAGCTACCTCATTGCGCCTCTTTTTTTCTTTGCGTCATGTGCTGTTTGGGGAGGGTTTTTTGGAAGGGACATCCTGCGTGACACTGCAGTGACACTCCTAGATGGGCCCGGTGTTTGTGTCGGCCACTAGGGTCGCTTATCTTACTCACACAGCTACCTCATTGCGCCTCTTTTTTTCTTTGCGTCATGTGCTGTTTGGGGAGGGTTTTTTGGAAGGGACATCCTGCATGACACTGCAGTGACACTCCTAGATGGGCCCGGTGTTTGTGTCGGCCACTAGGGTCGCTTAGCTTAGTCATCCAGCGACCTAGGTGCAAATTTTAGGACTAAAAATAATATTGTGAGGTGTGAGGTATCCAGAATAGACTGAAAATGAGTGTAAATTATGGTTTTTGAGGTTAATAATACTTTGGGATCAAAATGACCCCCAAATTCTATGATTTAAGCTGTTTTTTAGTGTTTTTTGAAAAAAACACCCGAATCCAAAACACACCCGAATCCGACAAAAAAAAATTCGGTGAGGCTTTGCCAAAACGCGGTCGAACCCAAAACACGGCCGCGGAACCGAACCCAAAACCAAAACACAAAACCCGAAAAATTTCCGGCGCTCATCTCTAGTGGTCACCCAATAGTATCCCCAATTCAAATTCCGCCGCACAGTAGCACAATCTTATTCACATTACACCACATAGTAGTGTCCCTTATTCATGTTATGGCACACATTAGTGCCCCTTATACACAAAACCCACAGTAGTAGCACCCCTAATACACATAATGCCCACAGCAGTAGCACCCCTTATACAATGCCCACAGTAGTAGTGCCCCTTATGCAATGCCCACTGTAGTGGTAGTGCCCACAGTTGTAGTGCCCCTTATGTAGAGCCCATAGTATTGGTGCCCTTTATACAGTGCCCACAATAGTAGTACCCCTTATGTACCCAGGAGTGATGCCTATTATGAAGTGCCCCCTATGCAATGCCCTCATTAGTAGTGCCCCCAGTAGTTATGCCCCCTGTAGTTATGCCCCCTGTAGATCTGTCCCTTGTAGATATGCCCCAGTTGATATTCCCCCTTTAGTTATGCCCCTTGTAAAAATGCCCCCAGTTGATATGCCCCCTTTAGTTATGCCCCTTGTAAAAATGCCCCTAGTTGATATGCCACTTTTAGTTATGCCCCTTTTAGAAATGCCCCCAGTTGATAGGCCCCTTTAGTTATGCCCCTTGCAGAAATGTCCCCAGTTGATATGTCCCCTTTAGTTATGCCCCTTTTAGAAATGCCCCCAGTTGATATGCCCCTTTAGTTATGCCCATTGCATCAATGTCCCCAGTTGATATGTCCCCTTTAGTTATGCCCCTTGCAGAAATGTCCCCAGTTGATATGTCCCCTTCAGTTATGCCCCTTGCAGAAATGCCCCAGTTGATATGCCCCCCTTCAGTTATGCCCATTGTGGAAATGCCCCCAGTTGATATGCCCACTTTAGTTATGCCCCTTGCAGAAATGTCCCCAGTTGATATGCCCCACTTTAGTTATGCCCCTTGCAAAAATGCCCCCAGTTGATATGCACCCTTTAGTTTTGCCCCCTCTAATAGTGCCGCTTACACACAAAAAACAAACACTATATACTCACCTTAAGCCCCGCTCCTGCGTCCAACCGCTGCCATCCACTCCTTCCTGACCGCCTGCTCTTCAGAACTATGGGAGAGACGTCATGACATTTCTCCCATAGCGTGCCACACACTGCAAAAGCTGGAAGCCGGAGCTCGGTAGTGAGTTCCTGCCTCCGGCTTGCGATGTGGTGAGGGAGCCAGGAGCCCGCTGCTAACACAATCTTAGCGGGCGTCCGGCATCTCCCTGCGGCGCCGGGCACACATCGGGTTAGGTGAGCCGGAGGAGGCGGAACTGCATTCCGTCTCCAAATGGAACTGACGGAATGCAGTTCCGCCCCGTTCCGGCTCACTTTAACCCCTGGGTGCGACCCTGCAGAGACCTTTCAGTAGTACTGCATACAAAGACAAGGTTGCAGGTACATAATTCAAACACTACCAATTTATTAATAATAATCATTGCAATAAAATTTTGTATTTTGAGCAAGGTTCTTTGCATAGTTATGGCCATAAGTAACGGCTTGCCCACCGTGTCCAGGTGACCTCGTTAGTCGGGCAAGTCCTTAACATTCTGGTGCGTTTATCTCCTTGCACTTATCACTGGTTTATCACTTCCTTATGCCTTCTCCAGGTTAATCCATCTGCCCCAATATTACAGAATAGTTCACAGCAGTTCTTAGCATAAAAAGGGGCCAACTCTATTGTTTTGGGTGTCTAAAAATCCAGTCTCAACTGGACTTTTTAGAAGCCCTAACAATTGTCAATTCAACAATTCAATTGTGTTTGGGTGCCCATGCAGAGCGCCAAGCAGACCGGATTTAGACGCCTAAAACGGCTTTACTTGGGCGCCCTCTAGTTGCGGCTGTGCAAAAAAAAACCTGAATCTGCTCCAATGTGTACATTTTGCAGAGACCATTAATCCAGGATCCCTAACAATAGCCACCTCCCTGACCTATCACCTGAGCGACTAGTTCACCGTCAGGAGCACTGACTCTTGGGTTTGAAACCATTTTAACAGCAGGCTGACATTTGTCTGTAATCATGCTTGCTGCTGCTCGGACTTGATCAAGCTGAATACCTGGGCTGGATTCCACACCCTGCTGTTCCATATACATGTCAGGTATGTTTATGCTGTCCCTGTGACAGAACATATACACACATACATATATATATACGCACATAGAATACATACACATAGACAAAACCACACACAGAACACATACACACACATAGAACATGTACACACATACAAATACACGCACACAGACACATAGACAAACACAAACATACTGTAGAATACATACACATGCATATACATACAATGAATACATACATGCACACATACATATACACACACAATCACACATGCACACATACACAGAGACAAACACGCACACATAGAACACATACATATACACCCACATCAAACACGTACACAGAGACAAACACACACTTACACTTACTTTTGGAACCTGAGGAAAAGAGGATGCTGCTGGAGCAGGAGGCCATTGATTGGGGACTGTACAGGGACACTTTTCATCATTAGGTCACGTCATATTGGCTCTGCAACCTTCCACAGTCTGCGAATCGTAGCATACAGCCACAAAAGGGCCAGGGCTCTGATCGTGGGCCGTGTTACCGCCCAGTAAATAAACATTTTGTCCATCAAGAGAAGTTTCTGGGTATTCAGAAACCCTCCCTCCATGCGTCGCTGTACTATATGATCCGTCTTTCATCTTGCTTGAAAAATAGCCTCGCCCGTATGAAATTTGGCCACACATGTGGGTGACCTAATTGGACATCTTTAATAATTTTTTCTTAAACCCTTGACCTCTGTATTTATACTGGCTCTTCAATCACCCTGCATACTACAGTATGATTTGTAAATGTTCAAAATGTTGGTAATCATACTGTCGGCTACATTATGCACACAGGTACTACAGAGTAAATGTTGACATGATCATGATGACATGTACTCTGTCGTCTTGGAACAGGTCGACTTTATGTTTAAAGTCAACCTTGTGGCTCAGAATCATACATTTTTGCCTGCTACCCTGTGGGGCTGCTAACAAAATTCCACAAAACCAGCATTACTGTAAGTGCAGGATATAGCTGAGAACATTACTCCTAATTGAATTCCTTCTGTAGAATTTTGACATTTAAACCATGTTTGACATTCAAGTGTCTACATTATTACCATGTATATAGTCATATCGACTTGCTGACTGCATACTCTACAGGAATACCAGAAACTGGACTGGAAAATAGATTATGCACTGCTGTGCACAGATCTATGCCAGGATACAGAGGTGCTTGGCTACATTTGGCTTACAAAGGGATGGAATTTTAAATGTAGTAAAAACCTAACTGAAAGATTGGGATTTGTATAAATCAGAGGCAAATGTTCTTTTCCATATGTTGCATTTATATTAGGACCCTGGCATTTTCACGAGTTCAGTTGTATTGATGGCTGGCATGCAGACACCTTGTCACACTGCATATTTCAGGTAGCTGTCATGCCTCACACATTGCCTTGTTTTATCCCATAGCCCTGAGATTATGCTAGGATCTCAGATTCAGCACTTCCTTACCATTTGTGACAAGCCGTCTTTAGTGATGACAATTTCTGCCAAGCCTGACAACGCTTGTTCATTTTCTTTTTCCAAATCGTTGCTGTGCATGATCAGCCTAGTCGTTCTGCTGAGGAGTTACTGCTTTCTGAACTAGTATCTGTAATCAGATCTGTAAATTGTTGTGTGTCTTAAACAGTAATGATTATTATATATCACATGTAACATGGCCTTTGTAAAATCCTAATATCTGATTTGAAGAACTGCAGATAAATTCTGTCTCAGTCTTGTGCTTTCCCCGGAGATTGCAGAATTTCAGGACTGATTCATATTTCAGCAGACAGTGGCCCTCATTCCGAGTTGTTCGCTCGCTAGCTGCTTTTAGCAGCTTTGCACACGCTAAGCCGCCGCCTACTGGGAGTGTATTTTAGCATAGCAGAATTGCGAACGAAAGATTCGCAGAATTGCAAATAGAAATTTCTTAGCAGTTTCTGAGTAGCTCGAGACTTACTCCTCCACTGCGATCAGTTCAGTCAGTTTCGTTCCTGGTTTGACGTCACAAACACACCCAGCGTTCGCCAAGACACTCCCCCGTTTCTTCAGACACTCCCGCGTTTTTCCCAGAAACGCCAGCGTTTTTTCGCACACACCCATAAAACACCCACTTCCTGTCAATCACACTACGATCACCAGAACGATTAATTTTCTTCGTTAAGCCGTGAGTAAAATACCAAACTTTTTTGCAAATTTACTTGGCGCAGGCGCACTGCGAACGTTGCGCATGCGCAGTTTGCGGCTAATCGCTCCGTTGCAAAAAAAAACTAACGAGTGAACAACTCGGAATGAGGGCCAGTGCGTGGCGGGGAATCAGGATGTGCTAATTCTCACAGCTTTACAGAGAGTGACATCTGCATTTTTACCTTGTTTTACCAATGGAATTCTTGTGCAAACATTTCAGCACGTTACAAGATATTGGTCTCCTAGTCATTGTTAACATCTGTGTTTACATGATTTCACTGAAATTGTGTATCACACCTACTTCAGGTATCTCCCATCCTGCCTGGATTTCCATTTTTTTGCTCTTTAGTATAATCTTTGGAATATGTATCCACATGCGAGTCTAGGTCCCATGTGCTAGAGCAGGGATGGGGAACCTTCAGCCCTCCAGCTGTTGTTGAACTACACATACCAGCATGCCTTGCTACAGTTTTGCTATTTGGCGATACAAAAACTGTTGCAGGGCATTCTGGGATGTGTTGTTCAACAACAGCTGGAGGACTGAAGGTTCCCCATCCCTGTGCTGGAGGTTGGTATGAGTTCAGTCCCCTCAGTGTTCCATCTAAATAAAGCAAATTAATGGGAACATTAATGCACAGTAAGCCAAATGCTGCTATGTGCCAGCAGGTGGCGGTAACCCTCTTCAGAAAGATGACTGCTCCTTTTAATTCAAGACTCAGCAGTAAAGTAAATACAAGAACTGTGCAGTTTGGTAAAACTAAGGCCCTCATTCCGAGTTGATCGCTCGCTTGCTACTTTTTGCAGCCGTGCAAACGCATAGTCGCCGCCCACGGGGGAGTGTATTTTCGCTTTGCAAGTGTGCGATCGCATGTGCAGCCGAGCGGTACGAAAAAGTTATTTTTGCAGTTTCTGAGTAGGTCTGAACTTACTCAACCCTTGCGATCAAGATTTTAATACATGTTAAAACATTTCCAGTGCTTATCAAAGCAAATATCCATAATATATAATATTGGGGGTAATATTGTGGTAAAGCGAGAAGCTTCCTTTTTTTTTTTAATATCAGCCTTTTTCAGAGCCACTCTTTCTCATACATAGCAGCACTAAGGGGGTTATTCAGAGATGAACGCAGATCGCTGCATATGCAACGAGATCTACTTTCATCTCTGGACATGCTGGGGGCCACCCAGCACTGAACACGGTCGTCCAGCATGTGTGTGGCCGCTCCCCGATGTGTCCGCACTTAGAATGCTGAGTCATTGAATCTAAGGTTGACCCCTGTCAGGCAGTCAGCGGGCATTTTTGTATCAGAGCGGCTGATGTCACGGGTGATGTCACACGCAGACGCATCACGCAGCCGCTCCCGAAAATGCTGTTTTCTCGGCTCCGCAACGCCTTAACTCCGCCCCTGCTATGCCCGCCACTGTCAATCACATTGTGGTCGCATCTATCGGGGATGAGACCGGAATGTGTAAGGCCACCTGCAAACTGCGCTGCGGGCCGCTGTTGCGGCTGGGTCTGAATGACCCCCCAAAGACACGCTGACTTTGCTGTGATAAGTGGCAGTGTAGGTCTCTTAGCTCTGATATAAGTCTGACAGATACATTGACTGCTAAGTCTATTGAAAGACACCTCTTAAGGGCCCTACACACCTAGCGACCTGCCACCGAGCTGCCCAACGGACGATATGGCAGACGGGCGACCCAGCGGCGGGGATGGAGGTGGCGGGGAGAGTAAATTTTCTTCACTCCCCCCGTCACCCAGCTCCATAGCACTGCGTGCTAATATGGACGATATTGTCCATATTGGCCTGCATGTTTAAACGAGCCAGCACCAGCGATGAACAAGCGCGGGGCCGCACATCGTTCATCGCTGGTGCCTACACACTGAAAGATATGAACAGTAACTCGTTCATTAATGCATGCGATCGTTCATATCTTTCACTGGTATCGGACAGTGTGTAGGGCACATTACTGCCTCACAGCTTCTAAACTGAGTAAAATTTACAGTGTTTTACAATACAATAAAGGGCAATGAATGCTGAAATACAAGTTACCTTATATAATATAGTTATTAATGAATATACAAATACATATAGTAAAAGTCCTATTGCTTGCGATGGTTGACAATTTATTAGCAATAAAGGTGTAGGGGTATGCACTATCATCCAATGAGATCACTCTGATGATATGTAGAAAAATAAACCTGGCCAGAGACATGACAATGTGTATATGTTTATAATGAACAAATACACATTTCCCATTACAACACACGCTGTTTTGCTTTTTGTTCTTTTTTTTTACAAAATGCAAATGAGCTCTCGACAGTATATAACATCATTAGATGTTTGTTGCATAATTAGAATACAGACGCCTCAAAGAGATTCTACTCATCTACTCGAGATTAAAATTGTCCTAAACATGCTATCGATCAATTCAGACATTTACATCTTATTGTATGTAATCAAAAGCAACCTAAAAATTGTGATTAGTGTTGCCAATTCATTCCTTTAATAAGGATAAAGGGACACATACGAATTTTACAGATTCTGTGGCTGGCTGACTTCAAGTTTCCATTCTACCTGTTTTTAATCAGCCACAGAACCTGCGTAGTTCATATGTGTCCCTTACTTAAGGATTGATCTGGCAACCCTAATTGCGATTGTGTCACAGAAATCAGATCTTGAGAGCAAACACTCATGTTTTTTGCCAGCTTAACCTCCCACATAATCGAAAACAAAGGGAGGGACTCTTTCCTCCCCCAAAAAGTATCCCCCTGCACTCTAGATAGTACTTGCAACAATAATTGAAAACTATATTGCAAAATGTATTTATTATCAGTTATTTATATAGCGCACACATATTCCGCAGCGCTTTTCAGAGAATATTTGCCCATTCACCTCAGTCCCTGCCCCAGTGGAGCTTACCATCTATATTCCCTACCACATGTACCCACACACACATTCACGCTAAGGTTAATTTTTGTTGGGAGCGAATTAACCTACCTGTATATTTTTGGATTGTGGGAGGAAACCCACGCAAGCACGGGGAGAATATACAAACTCCACACAGTTACGGCCATGGTGGGAATCGAACCCATGACCTCAGTGCTGTGAGGCAGTAATGCTAACCATTACACCGTACGTGCTGCCCCAGAAATTCAGAGGTATTTGTTGCACACATTTGCAAATACAATTGCAAGCTGCTGGGCCTAGAGATGGCCATCGCTGGGTTATCCATTGATGGATAACCTTGATGGTATAAAACAATCTGTAAGGGAACCATCAATGGTTTTACCCATCGATGGTTAGCCCTGCATTAATGTAACATGAACTGCAGGCCAATCAGAGCCTGGTGATAGGGCTTAGCTGGTGTCATGGGTGGGGATAAGCTCTGTGCCCTGACACTTGGAGGGGAAAAAAATATTCGGTAGCACTAAACCATCGATATCGGAAAACCATCTGGTTGTCCCCATCAATGGTAAAAGTATTTGACATTGGTCATAGTCCATCGATGATTTAAAATCATTGATGGTCATCACTAGCCAGGCCCCTTTACGGCTTCTCTGATTACCGGCAGTCCCTACACTGCATGATAACAGTACACTCTTAGGGCCATGTAATTGTTTTTTGTAAGGCCTCATGATAAAGGCACATACATAAATACACCCACATTGAGGGCTAGCTAACCTAGGAACCACCCGTGGGATCTCCAAGTAGCACTACAGGAACCAGGATGCCTTCCAAATGCTGATCCCATAAAATACCCTCTACTACTACATTCCCATGTGTAGTAAGTTCAGAATGTAATATGTTCCGGAACTTGGTACATACATTTGGGTGGTGTTACCCAATAGTTGCCTATGGGATTCTTTTCACAATTTTTCCTGAGAGGGACCCAATTGGATCCCTCCCAGCACACCTTGTGACACCCTGCGCAGATTGGCTCCCAAGTGCACTAAGTTTCCTTGCCGACCACTGCATCTATGGTCCTCAACATTGCCCATTTCTCTGTGCTTCAGTGCTGAAAAATACAGGCAGATACTTATCCATCATGCAGTACCACCAGGGAGGTGTCTAATTGGCTCCAAATTTATTCTGCAGCAGAACAAGGACCCCAAACTTACAGCCAATGTCATTAATAACTATTTTCAGCATAAAGAGGAACAAGGAGTCCAGGAAGTGATGATATGACCCCCACAGAGCCCTGATCTCAACATTATCGAGTCTGTCAGGGATTACATGAAGAGACAGAAGGATTTGAGCAAGCCTACATCCACAGATCTGTGGTTAGTTCTCCAAGATGTTTGGAACAACCTTCACGCCGTTTTCCTTCAAAAACTGTGCACATGTACCTAGGAGAATTGATGCTGCATTAAAGGCAAAGGGTGGTCACACCAAATATTGATTTGATTTAGATTTACCTTCTGTTCATTCATTTTGCATTTTGTTAGTTGATAAAAATAAACTATTAACACTTCTATTTTTGAAAGCATTCTTACTTTTCAGCATTTTTTCCACACATACCTAAAACTTTTGCACAGTACTGTATGTCTGGCGTCACATGTGTTGAACTATTTAATTGATCAGAAAGGTGTTTCAACACAGGTGATTACAATTGTAAATTAAGAGGAAAGTCCAGGTAGAGAGCATTTTGTCCCTCCTGGAATGGGTCATGTTAGGAGGTATGGATTGTGTATATTAAATGTAAACCAATAGTGTATATTAGATTGAAACTAATAGTTTATTAATGCCTGGATACTGTTTATAGCTCCAACCTTAAAATACACTTACACACTGGGAGAGTACTCAGGAGGACAATCTGTGTATGTCTCTCTCTAGACCTGAATGCTGTCATCCAATAACAGATTACACAGGACTGTAGACACTGTCGAGACATTATGGCTAGAAATTGCATGCGGTGAAAAAGGAATAAAAAAGTTAGTATTGGGTGTATGCTATAGGCCGCCTGGTATCAACGTATCTGATGAGGAATTGTTACTAAAGCAAATTGAAAGAGCAGCAGGAGTAGGAGTTATAGTAGTGATGGGAGATTTTAACTATCCAGAGATAAACTGGAAAAACGATTCATGTGATACTGCTAGGGGCAATATGTTTTTAAACACACTTAATGATAACTACTTAGTCCAACTAATTGAGGAGCCAACTAGGTACAATGCAATCTTAGACCTGATATTAACAAACAATGGGGATTTAGTATCAGATATTATAGTAGGGGAACCCATAGGAAACAGCGACCACAATATGGTCACATTCAATATCAGTTTTCATAAACAGCCCTATACTGGCTCAACTAGGACTCTAAACTTTAGCAAAGCGAATTTTGAAAAGATGAGGGTATTTTTCAGGGATATTGAATGGGAAGGTTTGATTTTAGGAAAAAATACTACGGAGAAATGGGAGGTAATAAAATTCCTGTTAGCTAAAAATACACTCAAATTTATTCTTACGAGCAGCAAAAAAAGGAATAAAAATCATAAACCGATGTGGCTTAACAAAAAGATAAAGGAACTTATGGACAAGAAAAGGCGAGCATTTAAAAAATACAAATCTGACGGGGAAGCAGAGTCATTTCACCACTATAAGGAATGTAACAAAATTTGCAAAAAGGAAATAAGAGCAGCTAAAGAAGAAACTGAAAAACTACTACAGGTTGAGTATCCCATATCCAAATATTCAGAAATACGAAATATTCCGAAATACAGACTTTTTTGAGGGAGAGTGAGATAGTGAAACCTTTGTTTTTTGATGGCTCAATGTACACAAACTTTGTTTAATACACAAAGTTATTAAAAATATTGTATTAAATGACCTCCAGGCTGTGTGTGTATAAGGTGTATATGAAACATAAATGAATTGTGTGAATGTAGACACACTTTGTTTAATGCACGAAGTTATAAAAAATATTGGCTAAAATGACCTTCAGGCTGTGTGTATAAGGTGTATATGTAACATAAATGCATTCTGTGCTTAGATTTAGGTCCCATCACCATGATATCTAATTTTGGTATGCAATTATTCCAAAATACGGAAAAATCCCATATCTAAAATACCTCTGGTCCCAAGCATTTTGGATAAGGGAGACTCAACCTGTAGTAGCAAAGGAAAGCAAAGCGAATCCCAAAAAATTATTTAAATACATTAATAGCAAGAGATTAAAGAAGGAGAGTATAGGCCCTTTAAAAGACAAGTTGGGAGTCTTAAGCAAAAATGATGATGACATTGCGGACACACTAAATTAGTTTTTTTCAACAGTATTTACTAGAGAGGACCCAATTCAGGGACTAACACATAATCTCAATAATGAGAATATTTCCCTGATAGGTATTTATTTAAGCGAGGAAGTAGTCTGTGACCGATTAAAACAGTTAAAGATTAATAAGTCACCAGGTTCCGATGGTATTCACCCAAGGGTTCTAATGGAGCTTCACTCTGAACTTGCAAAACAGCTATTTTTGATCTTTAAGGATTCAGTATTATCAGGTATGGTTCCCAAAGACTGGCGTATAGCGAAAGTAGTCCCTATATTCAAAAAGGGAAGTAAAGCTGAACCAGGTAATTATAGACCAGTTGGTCTTACATCTATAGTGGGGAAAGTATTGAAAGGTATTCTAAGACAAAGTATTCAGAAGTTCCTTAAAGTCAATAAGGTCATTAAAATGAATCAACATGGGTTTATGAAGGACAGATCCTGTCAAACCAACTTACTTGGCTTTTATGAAACAGTAAGCGCAAACCTAGATCAGGGTAAAGATGTGGATGTAATCTTTTTAGATTTTGCCAAAGCATTCGACACTGTACCACACATGAGACTTATCTACAAGCTACAAGAATCAGGGCTAGGAAGCCCAATATGCACTTGGGTCAAAAACTGGTTAGATAATAGGGAGCAGCACGTTGTGGTTAATGGATCTTTTTCAACTTGGACTGACGTGCTAAGTGGTGTGCCGCAAGGATCAGTATTAGGACCGCTACTGTTCAATATTTTTATTAACAACCTAACAGAAGGTCTAGAGAGCATGGTGTCAATTTTTGCAGATGATACCAAATTGTGCAAAGTTATAAATGCGGAGGGGGATGCTGAGTCGCTTCAGAATGACTTAGTTAAATTATAAGCTTGGGCAATGAAATGGAGAATGCGCTTCAATACAGACAAGTGTAAGGTAATGCACTGTGGTAACAAGAACAAAAATAACACCTACCTACTAAATGGGGTAAAATTAGGGGATTCTGTACTGGAAAAGGACATAGGTGTCCTCATAGATAGCAAACTAAGCAGTAGTTCCCAAAGTAGGACTGCAGCAAAGAAGGCTAATAAGATATTAGCATGCATAAACGGGGAATTGATGCTAGGGATGAGAGTATTATGCTCCCGTTATATAAATCACTTGTGAGGCCACACCTTAAATACTGTGTACAATTCTGGGCACCTTACTACAAAAAGGATATCCTGGAGCTAGAAAAGGTTCAAAGGCGGGCAACCAAACTAATTAAGGGTATGGAGGCGCTGGAATACGAGGAAAGGCTTGCAAGACAAGGCATGTTTACACTGGAAAAGAGGAGATTAAGAGGGGACATGATCAACATTTACAAATATATAAGGGGACAATATACAGATCTTGCACAGGACCTGTTTTTGGTTAGATCAACACAGAGAACTCGTGGACACTCGCTCAGGTTAGAGGAGAGGAGATTCCGCACAATACGGCGTAAAGGCTTTTTTACAGTAAGGACGATACTTGTTTGGAATTCCCTGCCTGAGGGAGTTGTAATGGCCGACTCAGTCAACACCTTTAAGAATGGGTTAGATAAATTCCTAATGGATAAGGATATCCAGGGTTACGGGGCATAGTCACGCACTATGGTTATTATAAAAAAGAGGGGTAAAACGTAACGGCAGTCATCAACTTCAGTCAAAATGTTATACAAAATAATCATGCATAGGAGACCACAAATAGGTTGAACTCGATGAACAATTGTCTTTTTTCAACCTTAGATACTATGTTACTATGACCGAGACATCCAGATGGGGAGGAGGAGAAGATGGGATCCCGCAGTCAGTTACAGCTCTATCGCCTCTCCCATCTCTGTCCTGTGGTTTGGAAGCTCTATCAGTAGCTCATGAAACTTGATACTCCTGTATCTCTGTCTGTACTGCATACTGCCCTGCTCGCGTTCTGGCTGCATGGTTCTGCTGCTGCACAAGAGGGAGATCTAGTGATACAAGTGTCTATGGCTGGGGGTGGATCCCTGACAGAGGTGGTCCCAGGATACAGTATCCCTTAATTTGGCTATGGGGAGGGGGAGGTAATTTGCGGGAAGTACTCTCACCATCTGCATGCACACTGCATATATTTGTCCACTGCATAGCAGGGCATGGCATCTGTTCACAGTGTGGGGGAAACGTGGGGGCAGCCCAGCATCTCCACATCTCCACCGTGATGAAAACAGCAAAGGGGCATGCAGCAAGACCCGTCCCATTTCTCACCCTTTTGTCGGTCTGTGCACAGGAGGGGGGGTAATTCAGTCCTGATTGCTAGGCTGCGTTTTCACACAGCCTGCGATCAGGTCCAAACTGTGCATGCGTATTCACCGCAATGCACAGACACGTCGCACGGGTACAAAGAAGATCGCTGCTCAGCGATGGGTTTGTGCGACGGACGATCGCCAGGAGATTGACAGGTAAAAGGCGTTTCTGGGTGGCAACTAACCGTTTTCAGGGAGGGGTTGGAAAAACGCAGGCGTGTCCATGCATTTGCAGGGAGGGATCCTGACGCCAATTCCGGTCCCGAACAGGCTGAAGTGATTGCAGCGGCTGAGTAAGTCCTGGGCTATGCAGAGACTGCACAAAATCAGTTTGTATAGCTCTGCTACACATGCGTTCGATTGCAGTAGTGCAAAAATCGCTTGCTAGCGATCAGGTCTGAATTAGGCCCAGGACCCTGACTTTCAAGTCAGAAATATTGGGAAGGTATGATACACTGCTGGCTATGAAAGGCAAAAAATGAGTAGCATATAAAATGCACTGCTGGACAGTAGTGGGAGAGGTCATGAAACTTAGTGGGTGAGGTAAACTGGGGTTGAGGCTAATATGAAAATGCAGATGTAGAAAATATTATCGATACAATCAAATGAGCATGGACACTGCGTGACTGAGACACTTTGGGGTAAATTTACTAAGGTGGGAGTTTTTTAGAACTAGTGATGTTGCCCATAGCAACCAATCAGATTCTACTTAACATTTATCAAGCTGCTTCTAGAAGATAATAGATAGAATCTGATTGGTTGCTATAGGCAACATCACTAGTTCTAAAAAAAACTCCCACCTTAGTAAATTTACCCCTTTGAGTGCTGTATTTTTCTTTAAATTTAGCGTTTTATGGCCCCATACATTACAGATGTATTGAGGCAATGGCCCAATCCCTCATGAGCCATGTTGGGGAATTGGGAATATTAAACATGTTTAAAAAATCCTGATTTCCCGGAACCTGAGCGAAAACAGTCGGGATCAGCAAATCGGAGAAATTTTTAACATGTTACATTTTTCAGATTCTCCAAAGGAATCGCCAATCATCGCAGGTCGCTGATTGGCGGATTGGGTAAACGGGCCGGCTGATGTATGGAGGTCATTGGTCGCATCACGTGCAGCAAGGGGCAGCAATGTAGGTAAGTATGAATTATTACTAGCCTGGCAATGGGAGGGGGGTATTGGGGGTGGGGTCCAATCATTCAGCACACACGTCTGTACTAGGGACGTACAGTCAGGGGAGGCAGTGCCTCCCCTGTGATTAATTATTAAAATAATACAAAGAAGATACTTATGACACATATTCTGTGTCATAAGTATCTTTTTTATTTTATTCTACTAATTTTAACTCCTCAAATTAGTTTGGGAGGTACTGATAGCAGTGCCTCCCACAGACAATGGGAACGGGGATAGAGCGGAGGGCTGTAAAAGCCCATTAAAAACAATGCTGAAAGCGGCACTCAAACAAGTGTGATTGGACAGCAGATCCAGTGTTGGATCCGCTGTCCAATCACCCATACGCGGCGTGGCGAGCGGAAGTGGCAGCGGGTCCCGGCGGTGAGCAACGGTGGAGCGGGTCCCTGTGGTGAGCAGTGGTGGAACGGTGGCCCTGAAGGCAGTAGTGGTGGGAAGCCCAGAGTTGTGGTGCATGCGACGGTGGAGGCCAACGCTATTCCCTCTCCTTCCTCCGCCCTCCCAGCCAGCAGCAGAGCCTACACTGTCCCGGACATGTAGGTGAGAGAGGGGGGCCGCTGGGCTGGGCATTGCATTTACATATATATATATATCAATGCCTCCCCAGCCTATGACCTCACTGCACGTCGCTGGTCTGTACCACTATTTATGACTTAGTGTATATGCTGCAGTGTTTTTACATGTAAAATATTATTAGAGTTAAACAGTAGGAAATTAGTAGGATAACAGTTAACCGGAAATCTCTTATTTACTGTCAAATTACTTTGAAGAAACTGCGCTTTCTCACCTGCTTTCTCCATATCCTGGACACTCCTTGTTGGGTTCCCTGTTTGGGTATTGAAAGGAGATAATGTCTGCTCGCTACACCTCTGATTGTTGTAAGTCTTTCACCTATGGCTCCCTGGACACTCTCCCCAGCTCGACCTCTGTTGCCTGGCCATGAGTATCTGTCCATATACCCAGGGCCAGATTAACAATGGGGCGGATGGAGCTCCAGCTCCAGGCCTCCACATAAAAATAGGCCCATCTTCATTGCAGCATGATGATCACTATCCACCAGCTGACCACATGGTCTGCCATGAAGCATAACTATTTAAGATTGTATTTCTATTTTTCTCACAAAATTATTAAATTTTTTATATTTTTACATATTTAGGGAGACACTGGAGCTGATAGTGCAGGGGTGTACACGCCCATATGGCTCTGGCCACACCCACACAGCACTGATCACACTTCCCATTTCTCACAATAGGCCCTTGAATATTTTCAGCTCCAGGCCCATGTGGCCCTTGATCCGGCCCTGCCTTGCAGTACTTAGCTGTCAGAATTATGGCATTGCAGTGTCTAACTTAAGCAATGTGACATTTTGCTGTCTGGTTATCAAGCTTGCCCATGGTTTTTGTTGTTGGTATACTTTTGTACTCGCTCAGACTCTCTTAAGCAGAGGTGTTCACTTGCTCAGCCAGTCCTTAATGGCTCTTTTCAGTCCCAAGATGGCCAGGATGTATGCGCCTCTCCGCAGGCCTGGCGGAGTCTTGTCTCTGGCTGCAGCGTCTCAACACCTGCTCACCTGGCACTTGTCTCTCCGGCAGCACCCCACTGTTCACACTCTACAGTGCTGCTCTCACAGCCCAGCGTCCCCAGGCTGTCATTTGGGGGTCTATTCATGGAGCAGTGAAAAGAGTGGAGAAGTGAGCCTGTGGAGAAGTTGCCCATGGCAACCAATCAGCTGCTCTGTACAGTTGTATAGTATGCAAATTATAAATGAAACTTCAATGCTGATTGGTTGCCATGGGCAACTTCTCCACTGGGTCACTTCTCCACACTTTTAACTGCTTCATGAATAGACTCTGCTCTCGCTCAGCTCTGCATGCAGCCAGCATTCCCACACATCCTCTCACTCTGCACTGCTCCACCTTCTTTCCACAAGGATCTCTTTCTCCCAGGTTGCCCCTCTCTAATTAGCGGTCCGCATCTCGACCACATAATCGGACCAGGGTCTTGGCTTTAACTCCTTCTGTGCCGCGCTTTCTCCCTGTGTTGCTGCGGACCTGTGCAGGAGGTCTTAAAGGGGCTTGCACACCACTTTTCAGGGTACCACATGCGTGTTGACCAATGTAATTTTGTCTTTTCCAGTAGTTTTATTATATGCAAATACTATGTGTCACCTGGTGATTGGCTGTGCCGAGAGGGGCAATTTGGCGTAACTGAAGCCAGAGTATAAAGGGACATATCTGTATTCCAGCATACAGAATGATGGATGGATGTGGCATGACTCTGGTATATTTACCAGATTCTTGCTATAATCTTCTAGAAGCAGCTGGATAAATATTAACAGTTATTCTTTTTATCTAACTTTAAGTGTACCCTGGATTTCCCCTGGCAGGCTCAAAAGCACCTGGGATTTCCATCGACCAATGGAACTAGTGCTTGTATACTATTAAAACAGAAAACGGTTGATTTAATATAGCAAACGTGTTACCCAGGAACATGTACTGAACATAAATTATTCCTACAGCATTCAACCACATGTCAGTAACATGCCGGAGTTATATACTGCAACATGGGGCTCTATTCCTCCATTACTATCTTGCTAGTTTTCCCCTAGACAGTAATTCAGTAAAATAATTTGTAGCGGCACTTACATTGTGCATTGTTCAGCTGCTATTTATTGGGATTTTATTGTGTAGCTTCAGGGACGTTTAAGGATTTATTGACCTGAGCTGAATAAATCAGTGTTAACTGTCTGGATGACTGATAGTGTCTGAGGTCAGAGGATAAGTAGATTTGTTTGTTAGCTGCATAAAAGAGGTCACAAAGAAAGTAAGCGTAGACAAAAAGAAGCAGTCCCTTAGAAGACCCTTGGGAAGATCTCCTTTAGAAAGCATTAGAAGAGTACAAGCTATTTTCAGAATAAAGCATTGAAAGCTCAACGACTGAAGTAAGAGGAAATTCAGATGACAGTGGATTTATGGAAAGCAAGTACATGGTCCACAGTGTGAATTGTAGAAGACAGATCAATCAGCATCAGTAGGGACTAATGTTCTCTGCTAGTAAGAAGTTTTACCTTACACCGTTTTATTAGGACACACAAGTAACAAGATTGTAAAAATGATCATCCGTGACTTTGAAACCCCCCTCTCCCCTCCACACATACACAAAAGTGTATGGCTGGTTCAGTCCACCAATCACAATGCAGCATCCCCTCTACAAGTTATGGGGTGATAAACTCAATGTTCAAAAAGTCTGATTTTGCAAGTTTTAGACCATTTTATGCTCCAAAACACTAGGCACTGACCAACAGATTGCTGTTTTTCAACTAAAACTTGTCACTATACATATTATTGTGACACAGATAGGGTAGACGTGAGCATGTAACAGGCGGTTAGGAGGAGAGATGGCTGAGTTTTATGAAGAAGTGGGTCTTGGGAGCCAGTTTAAAGTTTTTTAGAGAGGTGGAGGCAGAGGCGGATTGGCCATAGGGCTTACAGGGAAGATTCCCGGTGGGCCGATGAACCAGCAGGGCCTGTTTTGTTTGAGGACATGTGGTCCTATTTATAGAGATAATGAATAAGAAGCAAAATAATTTGCATATATGAAAATGACTTTGCCACTTAGCCTGTGATTGCAGATGATCTAGTGTATGCTCTGTTTGCCTGCTTGGCTGACATATAAGATTGAGTGAATAGTGATTGGGATACGGTTGGTGTAATAAGCAAGAAAATATATCTTTCTAAGAATTATATAGTTTCCTAAATTCTAAAGGTGTATCATATAATGTGCTCATAATATTTAATTTGAATTCCTTTTAACTTCCCCCTTGATGCTAGACATGCCCACTATCTGGAAACTCTTGGGGAAGGGGAGGGTGCTGCTACCATGGCCCATGGCTAGCCCTTACACCTCTGGTGCTGCCCATGTGAGGCCACTAGTACAAATTTTCCAGGGCCACTTTTTGTTCCTAATCCGCCCCTGGGTGGAAGGTCTGATAGGGAGAGGTAGAAAATTCCAGAGTTAGGGAGCACCACAGGCAAAATCTTGGAGGCTAGAATGGGAGAGAGTAGGCAGGGTAGGTGGCATGTATTTGTGGAGTGAAGAAGGCAGGTGGTAGTGTAAAGGAAGATAGGGTTAGATAAGTAAATGGCAGAGGAATTGGTGAGGGCTTTGTAAGTATGGCACCCCAGAAAGTGGTGTGTATGCCCCTTTAAAAGTTAACTTAAGGTCCATACCTACTGGCCGATATATTGTCCGTTCTCTTGAACGGCCGATATATCACGGGTCCGTCGGCCAGTGTGTACGGCTGACACATCTGTCCGTCGTTCACAGACGTATCGCGTCGGCCCCACAGAACAGCCGACGGCCAATATATCTACCGATATATTGGCGCATCGCTGTGTGTGTACGGCGGTCAGCCGACTGCCCGTACACATGCTGCGGCGGCCGGCGGTGATTGACAGCTGAACTGGGCGGGCGTGTGTACATGCCTGCACAGTTCATGACATCAGTCCCCGACGGATCGGGCAGTATGTATGCACAGCACACTGCCCGATCCGTCCATAGATATATCGGCAGATATATCTTCCAGTGTGTACCCACCTTTACAGTGTCCACAGCAGTGATGGTGAAGGGCTGGTACAGCAGGGGTTAAGGATGGATCCTAGTCTGATAACATGGTCCAGATGCTGAGTGAGGATTGGACAAGGCAGTCTGGGATCAGAGGAGCCTTGTGGGAAGAAGGAGGAGTTGAAGGGAAGTGTTTGGAGGTGCTGCACACATTGAGTGAGGAGCGGAGCGGGAGCTAAGTAACAGGAGCAAACCGCATGTTCACACTGGGTGGTGAGAGTAGCGCTGCAGAACATAAGCAACGGGGTGCTACCGGGAAGCAGGGAGCTGGGTGAGCAAATGTGAGACATCGCAGCCAGGGACCAGGGACCTCCAGGCCTCGCAGCGGCGATCTTGTGCAGTGAGGAACTGCTGAAACAGGTCCAGCTAGTGATCACCTCTACTACAGAAGTTCTGAGTGAGTACATACAGATTGTTATTGTCGTGAATCACAGGCAAACCAAGTACTAAGCCCAAGTATCCAATTTGTCACAATCTGCTGCAATCTGCACAGTATGAGAGGAGGGGAGGGCGACAGGAGTGTTTCATACAATGTGAACAAAGGGGTCTATGAGACACATTATATAATCATTTTGCAAGGGGACTGCACTAATTGCGGTTCCCGGTCACTTTACAAAGAAAACAACACCAATTTCTTTTTATATTATCATGTCGACCTTTTCCATGTGGACCTAATGAATGTGTCGACCTATTTCAGTCGTTGACCTAGTCATTGTCAAGCAATAGTGGTCGACCTAATGACTGACAACCTAGTTACTGTCGACCCAACGATCCACACTCGCAAGTTACTGTACCTATTTCTCAAACAGGGCAGCACCCTGGAAAATTATACAAAGAATAATTCTGATGTTGCTCATAGCAACTGGTCTCATTTTTGTAGTGCACTTTAGAAATACATTAATACATTTGTTTGCTTGCTGTAGGCAGGGGTTAAAGTGGTGGTGGTGGTGGGGGGGGACGACGACGACGAGGTGGAACTGAGTTCCACCACCTGTAATGGTAGGGGGAACTAGTTCCACCTCCTCCATTGCCCTGCACAGTAATTCCAACAGAAAAGCCCACCCCATCATCTGCGTCCATTGATGATACAGGCGGCACTAGTGTTGCTGATAAGCTGCAGCCACCTACTCCTTCCTCAGGTCCTGGTGTAGGCAACATCTTTATTATTTCCTTCATTTTAGCTTTCTAAAAATTGCATTCTTTACTTATATTTGTTTGGTAATCTATCATGGTGTTGTAGTCTGCCAAAAAGGTAATATATTTTTTTTAAGTCATGTGGGTCATGTGGTACAGACTTTCAGAGAAATATGGCAATGTTCAGAGTCTGTATCTATTTTATTTATTTTTAATAATCATAGCTGTTCTAATTGAAAGTAAAGTACAGTGCTGCTGCTGCTGTCCAGTGCTACTGTTCATGCAAATCATTTTCAGGCTTAAGTTCACTTTAAAAGTGGACCCTTGTGGAAGAAGCGCAGAAATGCATCTGGGTGGTACCAAATTTATCAGCATCTCATTGTTTGAATTCCTTCATTTAAGACGCCCCCTACGGCTTTTGCATATTTTTGCACAGCTGCTGCATACAAAGATGAAACGATAGTGCAATTAGCATCCACCTCTGAATGAACCCCTCAGTTTCAGATATATAGGAAAACTCAGGTGTACAATGGAAGAAAATCTAGATAAGTTAAACACATGTATACCTTGGCCCGAATTGCTCTATTTAATGCAATTAAACAGGAGATGTGCAGCAAACGCCTGTCCATGGACAATGCAACAGTTGATTGGATGTGGACTCATGCTCACTGCTCACTGATGCTGTGCTTGCAGGACGATTGAATTAAATTATGGGTATTAATCCCACTTTAAGCAAAGATCTAACTATGTTTCAAATCAGTGTGATTTAAGTTTTTGCTTTATATACACTGCTCAAAAAAAATAAAGGGAACACTTAAACAACACAATGTAACTCCAAGTCAATCACACTTCTGTGAAATCAAACTGTCCACTTAGGAAGCAACACTGACTAACAATCAATTTCACATGCTGTTGTGCAAATGGAATAGACAACAGGTTGAAATTATAGGCAATTACCAAGACACCCCTAATAAAGGAGTTGTTCTGCAGGTGGTGACAACGGACCACTTCTCAGCTCCTATGCTTTCTGGCTGATGCTTTGGTCACTTTTGAAAGCTGGCAGTGCTTTCACTCTAGTGGTAGCATGAGACAGAGTCTACAACCCACACAAGTGGCTCAGGTAGTGCAGCTCATCCAGGATGGCACATCAATGCGAACTGTGGCAAGAAGGTTTGCAGTGTCTGTCAGCATAGTGTCCAGAGCATGGAGGCACTACCAGGAGACAGGCCAGTACATCAGGAGACGTGAAGGAGGCCATAGAAGGGCAACAACCCAGCAGCAGGACCGCTACCTCCGCCTTTGTGCAAGGAGGAACAGGAGGAGCACTGCCAGAGTCCTGCAAAATGACCTCCAGCAAGCCACAAATGTGCATGGGTCTACTCAAATGATCAGAAACAGACTCCATGAGGGTGGTATGAAGGCCCGACGTCCACAGCTGGGGGTTGTGCTTACAGCCCAACACCGTGCAGGACGTTTGTCATTTGCCAGAGAACACCAAGATTGGCAAATTCGCCACCGGCGCCCTGTGCTCTTCATAGATGAAAGCAGGTTCTCACTGAGCACATGTGACAGACGTGACAGAGTCTGGAGGCGCCAAGGAGAATGTTCTGCTGCCTGCAACATCCTCCAGCATGACCGGTTTGGCAGTGGGTCAGTAATGGTGTGGGGTGGCATTTCTTTGGGGGGCCGCACAGCCCTCCATGTACTCGCCAGAGGTAGCCTGACTGCCATTAGGTACCGAGATGAGATCCTCAGACTCCTTGTGAGACCATATGCTGGTGCGGTTGGCCCTGGGTTCCTCCTAATGCAAGACAATGCTAGACCTCATGTGGCTGGAGTGTGTCAGCAGTTCCTGCAAGACGAAGGCATTGATGCTATGGACTGGCCCGCCCGTTCCCCAGACCTGAATCCAATTGAGCACATCTGGGACAGCATGTCTCACTCCATCCACCACAGACTGTCCAGGAGTTGGAGGATGCTTTAGTCCAGGTCTGGGAGGAGATCCCTCAGGAGACCATCCGCCACCTCATCAGGAGCAAGCCCAGGCGTTGTAGAGAGGTCATACCGGCACGTGGAGGCCACACACACTACTGAGCCTCATTTTGACTTGGTTTAAGGACATTACATCAAAGTTGGATCAGCCTGTAGTGTGTTTTTACACTTTTATTTTGAGTGTGACTCCAAATCCAGACCTCCATGGGTTAATAAATTTGATTTCCATTGATAATTTCTGTGTGATTTTGTTGTCAGCACATTCAACTATGTAAAGAACAAAGTATTTAATAAGAATATTTCATTCATTCAGATCTAGGATGTGTTATTTTAGTGTTCCCTTTATTTATTTTGCAGTGTACTTTTCAGCAATGCTTTGTAATGACCACATGGTGTCACTATTGCTCCTGTTAATGTTTTCTCTATTGTATCTTACCTCATTTTGGGAGGCGGAGACTTACCCTGTGCTCTCAACCTTCGGCTGTTAATTTCATGGAGAAAAATATTGGAGTGATAGCGCTGGATAGTTTTAAAATAATTACCTAGTGTTTATTTTATTTTGGAACAATATCAATATACTTGCTTTTATATATAAACAACCTTCTGTGCAGAACACTTTGTATCCTCAATTCTGCACACAAAATGGTAATCGTTTTAAAAGATACTTTGCATATAAAATAGTATGATTATGTGTCAATTGAAACCCTATGACAGCTCTTCCCTGCAGTCTTAAACTGTGCGTGTGTATTTCCACTATGCTCACAGATATACTGTACAGGATCCCTAAAAACATACACTAGTGTGCAGATCAAAAAGTATGTATGTGGGTTGATGCACTCAGACCCATCAATGCTGTGCTTTTATTAGCAATGCTTATTGTCAGTGTTAAACTCACAAGGGACTTCAGATTACTTGATAAATAATGCACCTACCTCAGTGTCGGACTGTGGCATATAGGGCCCACCGGGGGAAAGCAGTGGTAGGGCCCCATGTTTAGGGATGTGGCTAGTCTGTAGAGGGGGTGTGGCCTTGCCACAACAATTGTTGGTTTGACTAACAATTAGAGAGTGCAACGTCTGGGTCCCTTCATAAATATATACAGTAAATTCAGCTGCTGCATGCATGATAATGTACCAGATTAATAACAGCAATGCACTGTAGAAAATACACCATAGTCCAGTATAAAGTAACATACTGTATGTATAATGTATAATTTAAGTGCTGTCTGGAACCTGATTCTTCCCCTGTACCCCTGTGGGCCAGTCCAAGCCTGACCTACCCTGAGATGCAACTGGAGCCCCACAGGGGCATATGAACTTCAGTCTTACAATGGCATATAAGCAGTTCCCTATGCCACACAAGTGGTACTAAATAGCTATACTGTCAGCTGTATACTGCTTAAAAGTCTATCTTACCGATAGGATGTTCATAACTTGTCCTCTCCCGTTCTTTAGCTTCTGGTCTCCAGACTTGTACAATATCATCATCAGTCTAGGTTTCCCAGTATGCATCTGGTCCAGCTCTTTAACATGGGATCTTTTTTTGGATAAGCTCTGTTGCTGCAGTATGAATGTTCCTAGCTGTAGGCGACTCCTGCGACTTAGCAGTGATTATTAATGATACCTGTTTTTGACTGCTGGATAAGCACCACTATAGTAGCTGGAATAAACCTTGCTGCAAGTGACTCTTACATTGCTAGGATGCTCTGTGACAGTAATGTGGTCTTTTAACTTGTTCAACGCATTTCACCCATAGGCATCTTCAGGAATGGGGAACGTTTCTTAGTGATCAGTTTAAATGCTTAGATCAGTAATGTGTCCTTTGTTCTCTTTGGTTGTGTGCAAATACCCCTTTGATGACAGTTCATGGTCTGGCTCCTGTGCCTCAATTAGTTATATGCAAATTCCTTGTAGTGTAAGAATTCACTCTGACTAACCCTCTCCCCGACAGAGCTGCTTAAGTGCCAAAGGTTATATGCAGTACACATTACTGCAGGGCATAATCCTGCCAGCTAGTTCCTAGAATATCTATAAGAAGTAGTAGACTTCTTAGAACCGTATTTCTCATATGATAGAAATGCATAGGTATCCATAGGAATGAAGGAGGGATGTGCTAATTGGTCAATTTGCAGGAGTTCTTATAATCTGACCAATCAGCATGTCCCCATGTATTCCTAAGTAGACCTCTCATTCATGGCAGGGCTCTGTGTGGAGCAGTATCTGAGTTCTTATATGATGCCAAGATTCGGGATGCAACATGGACCGAAGAGAACAGTCCCCCCTCCCCCACATACGAGGGATGTGTGGGGGTGTTTTTATTCAATAAAATACTTTACATTTGGTGTCCCATGTACTGTCTTTTGTTTAATATTTTCTTCACAGGTAGAGCACAGGTGTCAGCAGGCCTTTGATGCCCGGGCATGCTGGCACTTGTAATTTGACACAAGGGCTGGTTGTCCTTGAGGAAGGGGGATCCCTTGTTTTTGTGGAGGCTCCCCATTTCCCTAGGGATTCTGTCCCAGCCCTGGCCAGTTTGGGACTGGTTGCCATTATGGCACGGGGAACCCGTATTGTGTCCCCCCATGCTATGGCATCAGTGGCCCCACCTGGTTCAGTCTGGTGCTGGTTATTGGAAAATAGGGGGGACCCCACACCATTCTTCCACCTCCTGTTTTACAATACCAGCAAGGGCTGGTAATTGTTTTATTTATTTATTGGGGTGGGGGGCTTTAAAACATATTAATCAAAGTCTGCACAGATAATGCTGTCACCTTGAGAAAAACGCCCTGCGAGGCGTTGAAACGTCGGTTTATCACCATGCTTTTCTTCACTCTCAATACATAACTTTTTTCATCAAATCCAACGAGTGCCGCCTGGTTCCTGCTTGCCATTGGGGGGAATGCTATATGCCCACACAGGGGACGTCTGTGCATATATACCATTTGAGGAGGGCACCGTGGTTATTCTGACTTATTTGGAGTGCCTATTACGTATATATATATATATATATGAAAAGAGTTTGTTTAGGTCGGTGCGCTTAGTCACACGTCCAGATGTTGCTTTAAAGCAATGGGTCGTCAGAAAATTCTGTTGTTTTTGGTTCAGTCAGTCGTAGATACTCCGTTAATAGACACCTCCCAAGCTTCTTTGGTGGCTGCACCGTTCTTCAATAAATGACTTGGGTATGTTCAGTCATACAATTCTGTAAAGGCAGGGGAAAAGAACAGGCGCCATATGGTGTAGTATTTAAGGATAAATGGAGTGTTATATATGTGTATAAAATATAAGTACCGGATAGATTCTTGAGATTAGGCCTGTATATCTCAGAAAGATCTCTGTGGCTGTTCCCCACCTAGGAAACAAAGATCATCGCCATATGGTGTAGTAACCTCAGATATATCTTGGGGTGCCCCCCCTTTTATATTTTAAGCGTACCAAATGAAAAATTCAATGTAGCATATAGGATATATATATATCCATGTAGAACAAGTCGGTCCAGTGAAATGTGACGGCTGAATCAATCGTCTGTTACTGCCTTGTATATTATCAATAAAGTATTTAATCAATAAAAAATAATAATACACAAATTCAGAATAAAACAAATCATAAATCTTAGCTGATTGGTATAGGCAGTAGACAGGTCTGTCTCAACGCGTTTCGCCTCCAGGGCTTCCTCAGGAGAATACATCATATCAGAAAGTGCACATATTTATAGTACTTTCAGTTTCATTTTCGACTGCACTTCCGGTTCGCGTCATTTCCGGAACCGGAAGTGCTCTGTCCGACTTATAGTTATGTATATAGCTTGACATATAACATTATATCATTGTATATTCATTGGTGGTGCAGTGAGAGAATTAAGGGTAGTCTTGTAGCTAACATGAGCACAACGGACACACAATACATGTGCTCCGTGAGCTCCGTGAAACCGGAAGTGACGCGGCCGCGTCACTTCCGGTTTGAGACTGGAGAGCCAACATGCGTTCCAGCAACTGGTTGGCAGGATGGATGGCGGAAGTGACATACGCCAATGTAATGAATGTGATTTGTAAATAGGGAAGTCCAGTATCGTTTAGCAGCATACTTATGAGTATACCACATAATGAAATGCATGGATGGATGAGAGATAATAAAGTGCCATATAAATATAAACAAAATACGCCAATTATAAAAAGTATATAAGTAAAAATAATAGATATAAAAATATATATATAAATATAAATATAAAAATGAATATATATATATAAAAAAAGAACAATTGGTGTAAAAAAACATACAAATATACCCTGATCCCAGGCACATTTCTTATGGGATGTGAAATAAAAACCAAGGTCTAACATGTTAAGAAATTTAATAATGATAATAAATAATGATGAATACATGAATATATAATGAATAAATGAATAAATAAATAAATAAATAATTTCATGGATGATCCAGCAAACTACTTTGGAGAAATATAAAGGATCCTACAGTACAAGAGCTAATTCTCGGCGAGCTCATGGCTCAGATATGAGGCTTCAGTGTATCTCATAAGAAGGGGGGCAATCTCGTAGCCTTCATTATGGCCACGAGGTTGGAGGGTATTTAAGGTAAAAATCCAATACATTTCCCTCTGGGATAACTTTTTCAGTAGATCACCTCCTCTAGGTCCTAATGTAATATGGTTCGATGGCCCTGAAAGTAATGTATCCAGGCAGGAGTTGTGGGTTTCAGTAAAATGTCTGGAGAGTGGGTGACTTTCAATTTTGTTTTTGATATTACGTACATGTTCTTGGATGCGAAGTTTGAGAAGTCTTTTAGTCTTTCCCACATATTTACGATGGCATCCCACACTCTATCACGTATATGACTGAAGACGTGTTGCAATTAACAAAATCCTTCATATTAAATTCTTTGGTTTGATCAGAGTTAAAAAAAGATCGCCTATTCGGATGGACGAATTTACACATAATACAGTGTCCGCATTTATACATGCCCTTACATCTGGGAAGACTCGTGGTTGTGGTCCCCTTGCTTCTAATCATGCTTGGAGCCAGGATTTCCTTGAGATTCTGGGATTTTCTGAAGAGAACTTGTGGGCATTCTGGTAGGATCTCTCTCAGCACAGGATCCAATTTTAGATACATGCCAGTGTTTTGAAAAGGACTTCCTGATTCGAGTTTCCTCACAGCTAAATCGTGTGATGAATGGTACTGAATAGTTCTTAGTTGCTTCTTTCTTCTTTTGGATGAATAAGGGTTTTCCTGTCCAGTGCTTTGCCCCGATCTATTGCCTCTTTGATGATATTTTCCGGATAGCCCCTTTCTCTGAATCTATCCGCATAGATTAGGGATTGTTCTGTGAATGTTTCGTTTGTCGTACAGTTTCTTCGTAACCTATACATGGTTGAGAATGGAATGGTTGTTTTTCCATTTAGTAGCATGACTGCTATTATAATGTAAATAGCTGTTAGTGTCGACGGTTTTTTATAAAATTGCTTTGTGACTACTTGCTCTCCGTCGTGGCTTAAGATCAGATTCCAAAAATTCAATATGACTTTCATTAGTAGTACTCGTAAATTTTCAAGTTAAAATCATTGATACCGATATATTCCATAAAACTTTTTAAAACTCTCTAGATCGCCATCCCAGACCATGATAATGTCGTCTATGTACCTTTTATAAAAAACGGATATTCTCTTCAAATGTCGCATTGTTGTAAATGAACCTTTGTTCCCACATACCCATTAAAATGTTGGCATAACTAGGGGCAAAAACTGTCCCCCATCGCGGTGCCACAGACTTGTAGAAAGAACATATCTTGAAATTTAAAATAGTTGTGGGTTAAAATAAATTGGATAAGGGAACATATAAAATCACAGTGATCCCGGGTGATCTTTGGATCGGTCTCCAGTTTATCTCGGCATGCTTCTATTCCCTTTTCATGGGTAATGCTAGTATATAGAGCTTGTACGTCGATAGTGGTCCCCATAGGTAAGTATCTTTCCACTGGAAAGCTTCAAGGTGGTTTAGGACGCTCGTGGTGTCCTTCAGGTATGAAGGCAAATTTTGTACATGCGGTTTCAAAAAGATATCCACATACTCGGAGAGATGTGACGTTAACGAGTCAATGCCGGCAATGATCGGTCTTCCTGGTGGACAGTCCAGTTGTTTATGTATTTTAGGCAGGTGATAGAAGACTGGAATGATGGGGTTGTGGTTCATGAGATACTGAAATTCATCTTTACTAATTAGTTGTTTACGCAATCCCCTCCACAAGGATTATTCTAAGTTCCTCAGTGAATCCCTCTGTAGGGTCTTTAGGTTGTTTCTTGTATGATGCAGTGTCATTGAGAAGTCTTTGTGCTTCCTTCAGGTAATCATCTTTGTTCTGTATGACCAGGCCTCCCTCCTTTATCCGCTGGTCTGAGGATGATCTTGTCTATATCTTGTAGTTCTTTCATGGCATGTTTTCTCGGAATTGCTGAGATTAGATTTCTTCACATGAGGAGTGTCTCCTTCAATTAGATCCCTTTTAACCAGGTCATAAAAGTGTTAATATAGGATCCTTTGGGATTCCAACGGATAAAACTTTGATGTAGGTTTTAATCCAGATTTTGATGTATTATAATTCGTCTGGATAGCTGTATCTTGTCTGGCAAAGTGTCGCTTGAGAGTGAGGTTACGGACATAATTTGTTTAAGTCAATGAAAGTCTGGAATTTGTCTGGCTTTTTTGATGGTGCAAATGTTATACCCTTGCCGAGTAATGCAATCTGTGGCTGCGTTAAAACATGGGAGGATAGATTAAAAAATGCCTTTATCTTTTGGGTCCATTATTTGTTGTATTTTTTTCATGGATTTCCGTTTTCTTCCTCCTCGTTTTCCTCGTCTTGTAATCTTCGTTTTAGGGGTGAAGCTGTGTGAATACTTTCCCTTATTCTTCCCTGTTGATCCCTGTCCCTGTAAGGTCTCTGTTGTCTTCGCTCTAAAAAAATGGTGGTTGTCCTCATTATTCATGGTGCTTGTAGTAGGGCGGATAGATTCTATGCGGATAGATTCAGAGAAAGGGGCTATCCGGAAAATATCATCAAAGAGGCAATAGATCGGGGCAAAGCACTGGACAGGAAAACCCTTATTCATCACCAAAGAAGAAAGAAGCAACTAAGAACTATTCAGTACCATTCATCACACGATTAGTAGCTGTGAGGAAACTCGAATCAGGAAGTCCTTTTCAAAAACACTGGCATGTTCTAAAATTGGATCCTGTGCTGAGAGAGATCCTACCAGAACGCCCACAAGTTCTCTTCAGAAAATCCCAGAATCTCAAGGAAATCCTGGCTCCAAGCATGATTAGAAGCAAGGGGACCCACAACCACGAGTCTTCCCAGATTGTAAGGGCATGTATAAATGCGGACACTGTATTATGTGTAAATTCGTCCATCCGAATAGGCGATCTTTTTTTTAACTCTGATCAAACCAAAGAATTTAATATGAAGGATTTTGTTAATTGCAACACGTTCTTCAGTCATATACGTGATAGAGTGTGGATGCCATCGTAAATATGTGGGAAAGACTAAAAAGACTTCTCAAACTTCGCTCCAAGAACATGTACGTAATATCAAAAACAAAATTGAAAGTCACCCACTCTCCAGACATTTTACTGAAACCCACAACTCCTGCCTGGATACATTTACTTTCAGGGCCATCGAACATGTTACATTAGGACCTAGAGGAGGTGATCTACTGAAAAAGTTATCCCAGAGGGAAATGTATTGGATTTTTACCTTAAATACCCTCCAACCTCGTGGCCCATAATGAAGGCTTACGAGATTGCCCCCCTTCTTATGAGATACACTGAAGCCTCATATCTGAGCCATGAGCTCGCCGAGAATTAGCTCTTGTACTGTAGGATCCTTTATATTTCTCCAAAGTAGTTTGCTGGATCATCCATGAAATTATTTATTTATTTATTTATTCATTTATTCATTATATATTCATGTATTCATCATTATATATTATCATTATTAATTTCTTAACATGTTAGACCCTTGGTTTTTATTTCACATCCTCATAAGAAATGTGCCTGGGATCAGGGTATATTTGTATGTTTTTTACACCAATTGTTCTTTTTTATATATATATATTCATTTTTATATTTATATATATATTTTTATCTATATTTTACTTATATACTTTTTATAATTGGCGTATTTTGTTTATATTTATATGGCACTTTATTATCTCTCATCCATCCATGCATTTCATTATGTGGTATACTCATAAGTATGCTGCTAAACGATACTGGACTTCCCTATTTACAAATCACATTCATTACATTGGCGTATGTCACTTCCGCCATCCATCCTGCCAACCAGTTGCTGGAACGCATGTTGGCTCTCCAGTCTCAAACCGGAAGTGACGCGGCCCGCGTCACTTCCGGTTTCACGGAGCTCACGGAGCACATGTATTGTGTGTCCGTTGTGCTCATGTTAGCTACAAGACTACCCTTAATTCTCTCACTGCACCACCAATGAATATACAATGATATAATGTTATATGTCAAGCTATATACATAACTATAAGTCGGACAGAGCACTTCCGGTTCCGGAAATGACGGCGAACCGGAAGTGCAGTCGAAAATGAAACTGAAAGTACTAATAAATATGTGCACTTTCTGATATGATGTATTCTCCTGAGGAAGCCCTGGAGGCGAAACGCGTTGAGACAGACCTGTCTACTGCCCTATACCAATCAGCTACAGATTTATGATTTGTTTTTATTCTGAATTTGTGTATTATTATTTTTTATTGATTAAATACTTTATTGATAATATACAAGGCAGTAAACAGACGATTGATTCAGCCCGTCACATTTCACTGGACCGACTTGTTCTACATGGATATATATATATCCTATATGCTACATTGAATTTTTCATTTGGTACGCTTAAAATATAAAAGGGGGGGGCACCCCAAGATATATCTGAGGTTACTACACCATATGGCGATGATCTTTGTTTCCTAGGTGGGGAACAGCCACAGAGATCTTTCTGAGATATACAGGCCTAATCTCAAGAATCTATCCGGTACTTATATTTTATACACATATATAACACTCCATTTTATCCTTAAATACTACACCATATGGCGCCTGTTCTTTTCCCCTGCCTTTACAGAATTGTATGACTGAACATACCCAAGTCATTTATTGAAGAACGGTGCAGCCACCAAAGAAGCTTGGGAGGGTGTCTATTAACGGAGTATCTACGACTGACTGAACCAAAAACAACAGAATTTTCTGACGACCCATTGCTTTAAAGCAACATCTGGACGTGTGGACTAAGCGCACCGACCTAAACAAACTCTTTTCACATTTCCTTGGTATTCTAGGTTGGAGCTGCTGTCTCTGTCCATTTTATCATTGATTTAAGTATATATCCTAGTACTGTTTCAATTTTACATTACTTTATAAAAAAATGTTGCGTTTGTGTGGCCTGACCAAAAAAAAGATCAGACCTCAGCCAAGAGAGTTTTTGATGAGAAAAAAACCTCTAGCAATGTACCTATTAATGATAATATTGACTCCCT